>NW_020291046.1:0-105301 GCF_003184525.1 Aspergillus sclerotioniger CBS 115572
GGTTGACGTGCTGCTGGTGGTGCTGTGAAAACTGAAGGATTCGGTGGTGTAGTTGGTGGCAAAGGCCATTGGGTAAAAGCTGTCCAGGTCATCAAGGATAGAGGTCCACATGGCGGGATCTTCGGACACCATTGAATCAACTGCTGAGATTGTGCCTTCAACTAAGCTGTCCCCGGTGATGGTACTGGTGACTGTGGTCGGACTTGCGGAGCATGCGGTGATGGTGGAGCATTGGCTGGTGACAGTGGTGGTAGAATAGGTGGAGGTCGGGTTGATGAGAGTGCTGGAGATATACTCGGTGCAGCTGTCCGCCTCCTCCGACTCACAGTCAGTGTCCTCGGAATGGCACGCATGTCCGCTGCAGATCCCATCTTTGCAACCAGGGCCAGTGCAGGTCACCACACGGCACGAGTGACCGGTGCATGTATGGGATGAAGACGAGCAATCTAAGCCCAGACAGCCCCAGGAGAGACAGTCCAGACCAAAGCATATACCGATGCTTATATCATCATCACTATCACTGGAGTCATCATCATCAGTGGAGTCATCGGAGTCATCACCGATACAGCCATGGTCCTTGCAGTTGCTCCCGGTGCAGTGGCCATCAGTACAGTCCGATCAGGTGCATGCCGTGGGGATGCAATTCTCTCCCACACACACCCGGTTGTGACAATCAACGCCGGTACAGCCTCGCTCGATACATAGTCCTTGCCCGGTGCATTTTCCATTAACACAGCCCGGACCCGTACATTTGGTGACCGATGGCGGATTGGTGTCCAACGGATCGATAAAGCTAGAGGAGCTCTCTCTGCCGCAATCGTTTAAACAGGGCCCGTCGCAAAAGTCATAGCATTTGTGCCCGCAGTTGGCAGTGCAAGTCGGACCAGGCGGACTGCCTTGCTTGAATATGATAGTCGGGTAGACCGATCCACCGGTTGACCAGGGCCAAGGGGGGATGTTGATCACACGCGTGCCTAGCGGTGAGTGAGTGACCCCTGATTCATTCAATGGGTTGGGATCATCGATGATCGTCACTGGGGGCAGGTTGATGCTCGGGATCAATGGTCCATGCGTCGACGTGACGTGTGGATCCGTGATGTTCCAATCATAATAGTAGATGGATCCAATGGTAACTGGGGACAGGGGAATATAAGTGGGCATGATATATCGGGTTGTTCCCGTGCTGACGCTGGTGGAGCCGCCTGACGTGACGGTCGTTGTGGTATTCCAAGCAAGCTCGACGCTTGTGGGATATGATCCAGGCGAGATAACTGACGGGGTCCCGAGGATACTCTTGGGGAAGATGATGTCGACGGGGCCTATACCTGTCACCACTGGCGAATCTCCCAGTACCCCGGTATCCACATACAGGATTCCAGTGCCATCGCTCCCTCCGTAGGATTGGCGCCGCCCATACCGGTGTCGCTGGGGGACATGCCATTCGGGTTCTCGAGTGATCCAGGCCCACCCAGGTCGAGAGCCCAGCTGAACAGGCCTCCCAGACACTTGCCGTTACCAAAGTCTGCCTTTTGCTTGAGATGGAAACCCTGAAGTCCGTCAGAAAATGGGCCGGAGTGCGACACAATGCGGTGGCCTGGCTGGCGTTCTGCATCGGTATTTTCTGCTGCACATTCTCCCTCCTTGTCCCCTATGACTATCTGCCGTCCATGGCGAATCAAGCTGGTATGAATCTCGACCTAGCACAGTATACGCTGTCCATTACGAACGCAGAGTCGATGATCGGTCGCATCGTGCCGGGATTCTTGTCCGACTATATGGGTCAATTCAATATCATGGTTCTAGTCAGTGCATTTTCTGCTGTGGCCCAGTTAGCCATCTGGCTGCCTGTTTACTATGCCCCAACAAACGCTGGATTCATATTCTTCGCTGCTTTCTATGGCTTTGTCTCGGGCGGATACACCAGCCTGCTCTCACCTTGTGTTGTCGCTCTGGTTGATGGTCGGGTGGCCGATTTGGGTTTGAAGTTCGGTGTTGCTTGCCTCTACCTAGCTTTTGGGTATGTAGTAGACATTCCACCCGGATGACAGTGTGGCTGACGATCCATAGCGCTCTGGTGGGGATTCCTGCGAGCGGTGCCCTGGTTGATGACTCGGAAAATTGGGAATCCCTTATTGCTCTGTCTGGTTCGATCATGGCGGTGGGGGCTCTATGTTTTGTTGTAGCGCGTGTGAAAAAAGGGGGTTGGGACGTGATGAAAAAGGTGTAGTTGGAGTTCGATCTCAATATCCGCCACCATACTCACAGATTACGTCAGTCATTCATTTCTAAGCATATCCAAGCGAAAATCAATCATTCATTAGATAGTGTTGGGACATATATCTCAGTCTGCTCTCCACATAGACGCGATAAATCATTTTAGTCTACCAGCGAGAGATTTGACTAATAGCATTTGAGAAGTGACCCATTGACCCGATTCAGGAGTATATCGAAGGAGCCAAGTCTATAATCGAGTCAGAGTAAATCACGACCTTCCTCAGACTGGGCCTTCCCACGAGCTAAAAAGTCAGCGAACGTCCAAAGTTTAGGACCAGTGAGTTACCGGGTGTAGGAGTGTACGGGCAAGCATCGCTCGGTTGCTCTGGATCCGTAATCACATAATTCTCAATTTTCGCGGTTCTATCTGCAACGGCATCGATCTGATTCTTCGCACATGTGCCACTCAGGCTCCAAAGGTAGCATGTCGGTTCCGGGGCATCTGGCACCTTGTCTGTATGTGTAGACTCTGCCGTGCCGTTAGTCGAGTAGCTGGTCGTGACATCAAATTGCCCGGTTTCTATATCCTTGCCATCCATGACACGTCGGAAAATCTCCAGTGCGGCCTCTGGTTGATATGAAGGAACCATGTGACCAGACTGGTAGATACGGCTGAATGAAAAGCTACCATATTGACGAACCTGTCCCCAGACAGCCGAGCTGGAGGTGATGTTCGCGTATCCTGCACTTTGAAATGCCAAGGACGACTTGTACTGGACGTCAAGACTGGCTTGTTCGCCTCCAACCCAGTTGCAGGCAAAGTCCCGATCTCCGTACAGCAATGCCACCTGGGCTCCGGATTCCAGAAGATATGCGATATCTGCAAGGTAGCCCAGTCTGTCTCGTCTTGGGTAGTCGCCTGTTTCGTTGAATGCCTTCCCGACAGTGTTCGAGAGTAGGGTGAAGTTAACTGGGACGCCTAGAGCCTGCTGGATCTTATCATCGGCCAGGTAGCCAATGAAATAGTTGGGGGGGAATGGGTCTAGGTTGCAGTGAGAGATGTCATAGAAACCTCGTTTGCTGGTGAAAATATAGGCGGCTTCCACTTCGGCTTGGCAGTAGGTGCTTGTATCAAAGCATGCTTCATTGACTGTCGTTGCGTTGCCATACATATCTGGATCTTTCTCTTTGGCAAGTTGAAGACAATTTTGGATCTGCTCTTCGCAACCGCCTGGCCTGCTGTAAGCTTCGATTGCAGCATCATACTGGGATTCGTTGATGGCAGTAATGCCGAAAGTATTTTTGTTGTAAGCATACTCCGGATCGGATGTTTCTTGTGTAAGGAGATCTATACATCCGTTGATGACCCCTAAGGTGTCGAGGTTAATAGGTTTGAAGGTGTCACGTCTGCTATTGAGATTCTCGTTCTGCTGATGGAAATACGCAGCGAACCCAGGACCATAGCGACCACCGTACGACTCAGTCCAAAGGCTGACTCGGTCATTCTGGGATTTGGACTTGTAGACATCGAACTCCTGAAGCCAGACTTGGGCAAAGTTCCAAAGATGCCGTGCGGCATTGGCGGTGGTGTTGGCAGTATATGTTAATGTTTGGCTGCTAAACGTGCCTACCTTGTTCAACGGACCTTGTGTGGAACAATCCGGAATGATGTTTCCACTAACCAGGTCCAGAGTTCCATTGGTCAAGATATCGTAACTGAAGCCAGTCTGGACGGGTTGGTCGATATATAGCATGTTGGCGTACTTGGTCCAGGCATATTCATTTGGGCGTGTGGTTTGGGAGTCCTCAGCAACGTTGCAAGGGCCGTTTTCCGTGAAAGCACCGAACATAGAGGACCCTCCTGGTCCGCCTTGCAGCCATATGGACAACGGCGAAGTTTTGGGGTCTGAATAGGACTCGAAATACCAGAAGAATAAGTGAACAGGAAAGTCTTGGATTGCATCCTTCATCGCATTTTGCGGGAAGTTGACATATCCCGCATACGAGGCCGAGGCCGAGTCGCATATGCTGGCCTAGTAGGCTATCTTTGAGCAGATAGACAATAATGAGCCTAAGGTCAATTCTTACCGGAACTTCTTTGTAAGTTATAGTGACCCCTGGAAGGATTTCAGAGTTGATTGTGGTCAATCCCTCTGGGGTTGGGGGGTACTGGGCGAGCACCAGCCCGGAAAGAAGAGCCGCACTGATGACCTTGAGTGCAGTCATTGTCAGAAGCAATGCTACAAGTGGTCAAATATAATCGAGATGGGCTCAAGCGGAAATCTCAGTTAATTGACACCGAAGAAAGAGGTTCAACTGGGGCATGGGGGTAAGTGTCTTCGTTGCGTCACCATCATGCGTCAGTCAGCATCAACCGGAATTTCTGCGAAATTTCCGACCAATAAGCAATGACAACCGGCGTAATCAGAGTGTATAATTTGTATGTCTCCGTAGATGTTTGATCATTGTCATTGTGATTATGTGACAACAGTATTCGTAAAGTGATCATAGTCAGCATTGACTCAGCTGTGCCACTCCAGAGATAATCAATATCGTGCAACTGGCAGTGACTGGAGGGTGTCTGATGTACTCGAGCTCGAGGGTGAATGGGCAACTTATTATATACTGCGTCCCCATGATATGTGTAATTATCTAGGAATAACATGTAACTGTCGTTGAAAGCAGCCTGACATGTCATTATTTTATCCTGAGAGAGTCACAAGTTCCTTGCAACGGACCAGAGTCACCCTCTGATTGAGGCGATACCCATCAGGGCAAAAAAAAAAAAAAAAAAAAAAAAAAAAAACAAAAGCAATGGAAGGAGAGACTACCTAGTGAGGATCCGCGGGGGTTGCTGAGGGGAAATGGTATCATCTTCGCCAATCCAGTCTGCTATAAAATCCCTGTCCAGTCATCAAAAAAGTGATCAAATCTGTAATCCATCTCCTTTATTTCTTGAACCATCAATGCGTCTATCAGAACTTTAGACATATTTGACCTACCTCCATTATGGCTGACAAATACGAGAATATTGTCGGGGACCTTTTCGAGATGATTTACGATCCCAGGAACAGAGACTGGGAAAGAATCTTCGCTCAAGGGATTGGGCAAGCAGTTGACACAGCCAGAAATGACCTTCTCGAAGCCCAGATCTACCGAGGAGCCTCAGATGGCGAGACCGTGGCATCCTTTCTCGATTTCTGCAACCGATATGTGAAATAGGTTCCGTCCACCACTTCTACCCGTGACATGCCACTTTGGATGCTTTCGGTATTCTACTTCATCTTTGATCAGAAGCCCATAATTGACTTACAGACATTAATTGATCCATCTCACATCAGCCAGTCAACCAACCTATCCAGATGGCTTCACGATTTCGTAGATAGCCTTGGGCAGTGGATGAATACGGAAGACTCTGCAGAACTGGTCTCGACATTCACCGACAACCCTGAATACCAAGTCCACCAATACATCCAGCCTGAAGGAGGCTAGAAAACCTTCAACGAGTTCTTTTCTCGGAAAGTGAAGCCGGAATACTAACAGATCAGTCATGAAAACACCGTTGCTAGTCCGTGTGACGCCAAGTTTGATCTCTACCAGAAGATTAATAAAGGAAATATGAATTTTGGCTCCGAGACCGTCAATCTGAAGGGATTCAATTGGCCAATCAACAAGCTCTGACAGGATGTTCCTGATGATCTAGTCGCAAAGTTCAACGATGGCATCTTTATGCACTTATTTCTCTTGCTGAATAATTATCATCGTGTTCACGCTTCTGTCAGCGGAAAGGTGGTCATCCGCTACATAATTCCAGGGGATTTCTACCTGCAGGTGACCGCGGATGAAAAGCAACAGGTGCTGCTACCTCCGCCACGACGAATAATGACAAAGCCAAATCAGGCTGCTTCGGGCGACCGCGATGTTGAAGCACAGGATTGCCCAGGATATCAGTGGAATCAAGTCTGTGGGATGTGGGTCTTTGATACGACGGGTTCCAAGGATATTGACATAGGACATGTGGTACTATTCACTGTTGATATGGCGCAAATTTCCTCCGTCTACTGGAATTACGAAGAAGCCAAAGGTCAGGAGGGTACTGATGTTGAGAAAGGAGATGAGCTGGGCCTTCTCCAATACGGCGGATCGGATTATATCCTATTGTTTGAAAAGAACAAGGTTTACTTTGATGAGGAAGAAGGTAGTGAATGCCTAAACCAGGGGTTTTGTACCTACAGGGGGAAGCTCTTGTCCGCAAGATTTAATTGTGGAGGATTGTTCTCCCCAGTGTTTTCCAAGTGACTTGGTGTTTCACCTGTCCGTGTGTCTATAAACACACTGATGCCCTATAATTCAGGTGGCTTGATGGCAAGCAGCTGAGCCTGTAGACCACCCGCATTCAATGATAGGGGTTCTGGTCGCCAAGGCCCCCGTTGGAAGAGAGAGCGAAGTTGACCTTCGACATTGTAAATTGCGGTCGCGTATCCATAAGGTATGTTCCCGGGATCCTTCTCATAAAAGAAGCCCAGCATTTTGGTTACATGGAACGGTATCCTTGATACAATGAGGTAACTGAAGCAAATCCCATCTCAAAAAGCGAAACTTTGGCTATGGAGTAACAATCCTGAAGGTGTGTATATTCAACCCAGTTAAACTAGCTTCAGCGGCTCCATGAATGCTTCGTCTCCACGGTAGGTAGGATTAGGTAAGGAGCTAAACAACCCCATCATATCTCCTTCGCAGAGTGTCTAAATACTTCTCCTGATTAATGGGATCTTTGATCTCCCCACAGATAATCTTGTAAGGAATCTCCACATTGACCACGCCGTCCGCTCCCTTGTACTCCGGACGCGAATATAGCCCAAGTATCACAAAGTCTCCGCCATCCACACTGTTGAACAGGTGATGAGCCCCCGAGATAGGCAAGCGCCATTTCCACCAGATCTTTCCCTCCGACACATCCGCATCACCTGGGATATGGAATGGTACCTCTGCATCTTCCAGACTCTGAGCCCAGAGGGACAGCGCTTCATTGTAGTGGAGGACCACCGTTGCATCGCGTGGCGATCTTTCGTCCAATACGGCTATCCAGTCTGGTTCAAGCCTGCCAGCGTTTTTGTTTTCCCCAAGCTCTTTGATCTTTGTCTGAGTGAACAGGCGGAGTTCGGCGTCTGTAGCGTCTTTGAAGCCGGTGGAGAAGTCGCTGACAGGGAGTGGCGTGCCCCATCCATCGTACTCAGCTTGGTCTGGGGTGCGGACAAGGCAGAATAGGTCTGGGCAATCGAGAGCTTCGTAGAAGTGGGCCATGAAATTGCTGATCATCTAGGGGCGAGGAAAGCCCGATTAGTGGGATTGTACGTGCCATAAGAGACTAGGGAAAAAGTTTTCATACGCTGGCTGGCACATCTGTGGTGCAGAACAGAAAAAAGGTAGGCATAGTTGCGTATGATATGGGTGATGAGGATGTGCAGTGGAGGAGAAATGAGGCGATGAAGTGAAAGCGGCTGACAGGGTGACAGGTGACAGATGAGGTGAGAGGTGAGAGGACCAGTGACCGGCAAGGATTAGCCGCTGTTGTGGGACGGAGTGACGGGTCCGCCCCCACCGTGATCATGACTGCATTTATATATATCTAATAAGCGACTTTGGTTTGAATCACAATGGCTTTGGGGGCGCTGCAATTGACTCTGGGAACTTGGTAGAGCTGGCTCCAACCCCCATCACCAATCGCCCGATAAGGTGCTGGTCTGAATCATTATTTGTGTCAGAAAAACACCTGTCCTGCCCATGTACAGGCTGATAGTCTCATCTCAGCAGCATCTATCCTTGAGTTTGAGAAACATGAATGGTTTCACACCTGCTGAGTCGATGGAATTCATGTCAAGGTCAAAGTACCATGGCCGAAATGGCCCCTGAAAAAAATGGCTATAAATACAGGAAATAAGAAGCGACGAAGAGGGTGCCGGAAGAGAAACCAGCATCAGAATCTTTCTCTCAAGGAATACCTAGCTATCTTAGTCCGAAATGAGAACCGTTCTTGTGTTTCTCACAGCTGTGCTCTTCACTTCAGGATTTCAGCAAGTCCGTGCTTTACCCACTCCTGATGGTACTTCCCTCGAGCCGCGCTCCAATCCAGGGAGCAGCCAAAGCAACCCTATCAAGGCTCAGATTGAGATCCGTGGGGAAGATGCCTTGACTTATGATGTGGACTGCTGGGCAATGCTATGCAAAGGCAAGCCTACGGTGATGTGAGTCTGTCTGCAACAATTCTACTTGCTGACCATATATCTGCCTTTCTCTGGACTGTAGGCAGACTAGAGCACCTGACTACCTTACCCCTTTCTTCTGGCGCGGCGTCGGTTTCCCATACAAGATCTACCACCCATGTCATATTTTGTTTCATTCAACCGTCTACGCCTGCCTGAACACATGCCTACTTCGCATGCTGGATGTATGATATACCCAACCAAGCTAACTTACATATAGGAAGAAGGTCGACAAAAACACGGCCAAGAAGAACCGTCAGGTGAAGAACGGCAGCGCGGCTGACAAACAACCCTTCGAACACCGGGCCAAGTATGGGATAAAAGCCAGTCCGCCGACTAGTATCTGGGCGAACCATGAAGGATGGACTTCAGCAGAAGAATTTCCTTTCGCCTCCACCGCCAGCGGGGGAATAGGGTATATTCTCTCCTGCCTGACTCTCGTTCAGATAAATCGACCAACGAAATGATGGTGTTAATAATTTGTAGTGCGATCCTCGTGGGAGTTACACGCAAATCGCAGGAGGAACAGAAGCTTTCGTTGAGAAACTTCTACCAGAAGAACAAGATTGAGCCATACGATCCGACCAAAAGCCCTGGGGACACATCTTGGTTTGAGATCACTGGCTTCAAGGTCAGGCCTGGAAAAACAGCAACAGTTGGGTGAGTGATCGATCGACTACCTACTTCTCCTGGCTTGTTTTTCAGGACAAAAGGGATCGCTCTGTCTAACCTTGCTGTCGGTAGGCCCTATTGCAAGGCATTTAATGCCAAGGATAAAGGTAATCTGTGCAGCGCGAGTACCAAAGTCGTTGGAGACTGGGGGTTTGACGTGGCTGAATATGCCTACGTGTACAATCACCAGACAAAGAAGTTTGATTATGTTGGGAAATGATCAATACTTCGGTTTTTTGGTCGTCTATGGCTAACCCGGTCAATGGTCAGTCCTGCGATGTCAACAGCCAGACTCGGATGTCTATTCTCCATTGGAGTCTGATGCTTTCCTACGTTTATTTTCTCTCGGGTCATTGTATTTCCCCTTCAAGTTTGCAATGGTTTTAGAACTATATATGCGGTTCTCTTTGTGTATAAGTTGTTGGCTATATCTTGAACTTTGGCCTTCTTATCTATCATTGAGTCGCACTAGTTGAAGGGAGGAATGGCTAGGCCGCACTCTGAAGAGCGGGAGCCACGTGCACACGTGATCGTCAGCGTGCCTGCTAGTAGCACCGAATTGAGCATGGCTCCCTATGGCCCAAGTGTCGCATTTTTCAAATCCCCCTTTCCTAGCCATCTCCCGGAGATCAGCTTTCACATTCTAAATAACCTATCTCATTTCCAACGACCAAAGCCATCCTCAAGCCCGAAACAACCCACATTCCAAGTCCGATCCCATACCCTCGAGCACCCCCAACTATCTCTCCCACCATGAATGAGATTCGTAAAGCCAACCACGCCATCCTCGCCGCAGTACTGGCCCAAGAACCCCCTCCCCGCCATTTCTGGGCACTCCGCCGCCTACGAGTCGAATTCGGCAAAGCCATAGAAGATGGCCCAGACTGCCCGGAATACAATTTCATGTCCTTCGCACCCGTGTCCCCGGACAACCCCTACGATATCATCGGAACCATAGCTGGACCGAAGGACACACCATATGAAGAAGGCACCTTTCAAATTCGGATTGGCATCACAGAACACTATCCCAAGTTGCCACCCGAGTGCACGTTCATGACGCGGATTTGGCATCCTAATATTAACTCTCAAGGGAAGATCTGTTTGAATATTTTGCAGGACGAATGGAGTATGGCCCTTTCTGTGAGGACGATCTTGCTGTCGATTTCTTCGTTGCTGTCGGATCCGGGATTGGGAGTGGTAGAGGTAGGGTTCAAGTGTGTGTTGATGCCCGAGGCTGGGGAGATGTGGATGGTGGATCGGGGGACGTTTGAGGAGATGGCCAGAGATTGGACGGGCAAGTATGCGGTGCCGGTGGAGGACTAAATATATACTTGGATATTTGATCTTACTCTGGGCTCTGATGTTGGGAATGGCTACGGACTGATCTGTAGCCACTCTCTGAAGAAGTAGATAGTTGAACCGTACGACACTTTGTCGTAACCCTTTATGAACGCATGCCTATAAACTCCCGGAGATGTTGTTATAGCCTCCTAAACTCACTGGCTACACTGAAACCTAGTCCTTAAAGTCCATGGCCCCAAACCATAATTTCGTTCGTTAGTTTTTATTCCGCCCCATAGTACTATATCAAGCAGTTTAAGGCTCCCCAGGCAATAATGCTGTCCATTATGGATCCACTTGTCCGGCATGTGGGTTTATGCAGGGGCGCTGTCAGGTTCCTGCCGATCGATCGGCAAGAAAAATAGACGTAGAATTTCTCTGCACAGGCTGCTTGCTGTCTCGAACTAAGCATTCTGATTTTCTGTATAGCTTTGACCGATTCCATAGATATAATCGACTGCTTCCAAGATGGGAGTAACAACCGCATTCTGCTTCCGCTCAGGTCATCTGAGAATCGCGTTTATTGCGTGCTGCTTGCTCCTGCAGTAGCTGGATGATATCTCCAAGATACTCAAGCGGGCGCAAGTTATGGCTACGGCATTGCCGAGAGACAGGCATCCATTCAATAAGACGTGATACACGATGTACGGCGGACGGGACAGGCAGAATGACAGGACTTGTGGACAGCCCAGGCAGCCGAATTCTTCCGCATTGCTATTGCTGCCCCTCCCCGCTTTCTCATTCTCGCAGTCTACTGACTTGATACCACGATTATTGCACGTCGTATATGCGGCACAGCATCATCCATCACCCCATATGGCCTCAAGCCTCTTTCCAAAGTCCTCGGTTCCATACCACTCTGCAGGCGAGGCTTCCCATTCTCTTGTCATGATATACCACTAGGACGGTCTTCCCCCGTTTTACAAGTTCGTCCAAGGAGCGCCATTCAAACAATCTCTGCTTCTCAATCATGACGGAACTATAGCGTATACGTGGGATTAGTTCCCTTCCGATGGAACTATATGATAGGGTACGTCTCATCAGATTATCAAAACTATCCCCTAACAATGCACCAAGATTACAAACTTTCTGGTCGGTGAATATATCGGCCACTCGGTTCAAAAGAAACAATTGAGATGTCTTCGCCTCGTTAGTCCACCGTTCAATCGGAGCGCTACTCGCATTCTCTTATGTCACATCTCTATAACAATGAGGCACCTGCGTGATTATATGCATCCTATGAGACGCCGGCGTGCAAAAGGCCCAAGATTTATTTTTGACAGTGATTTTTGTGACTTCGTCAGGGTTCTAGCAATAAGATCCCATCCTGTGCGGGGTCGAATATTCGTTGAAAGATGGTTGGACGATGAGGTTGAGGGAAAGGCTTACGAAAACTTCCTATATTTCCTCAGCAGGATTCCCTCGGTAGAGCGTATCCACATCAACTCCGACTGTTATAACTATGAGTACCTGCTGGTGAACTCCATGTTCAAATCTTTTCGACATGCGCAACTCCCCCAACTGAAAACGCTCAAAATCCACGGACTAGATCCTAGAGGTAATCAGTCAGCGGGCCTATCACCGGCACTCGATGATGTTTTGCAAGAATTACTACCTCAACTTCGAATATTAAACCTCCGTTACGACGGCCACCCATCCCTAGATAAGGCGAAATTCCATGTTTTTCATTTCCTTCATCTTGGCCGAGGGCTACGCTCCGTCAACCTGGACGGACTTGGAAGGCCGCCTAAATACCCATGCCCAATGCATGAACCCGTGCATCCGTTTCTTCATCCATGCGCAAGTATAGAGAGGATAAGCCTTTCTGGGATAATGATACCATACGAAATGCTGGCAACGATATGCAACTACAGGAAAAGTCTGGTTTATCTACACCTGACATGTGTTTATCTCTTAACAGGTACCTGGGCAGACTTCTGCCAGGAGCTTGGCGAATGCCCCAACCTGAAAACTGCTATTATCTCGTGGAGGTGTGGTTATTATTACAGAGTCCCGGGGCAGAATACTTATTATTGCAGTCTGGAGCTCAGTGCTTCAGACACTGCCGCGATGACTCTCCTCCGAAGAAAAGCCAAAAGTGTCCGGCGTGCACGCGGAGAAAAGACTCCGGAACTAGTTCCTAGACATGATTGGGACGATGAGAACGTAAACTGACTTGGAGTAAGGATTTGGAAGGTCTTGTTGTTTCAATCAGAATAGTTGCTTCAGTTTCCATTGATTTTATCCAAAATGAAGACATTTTACACCTTTGGACGAGGACTGGGTTGGTCTTCTGAACATTAATCACCTTTTCAACATATCCTCAAGTCATAGCATTCCTAATAAATCCCGCTCTTTGTACACTCGGCGGTAACCCACCGAGAGACATAACCACCCGACCCAATATCATTTTAAACAAAACCCCCACAATCCAAGAAGTTCACTCCAGGTATCTCCCATCCCAACCCCCACCCAACCCCCACCCACAGAATAATTTTCGGTACTTCGGAATCCTTTTAGCCGGCTATTCCACCATCGCTTTTCACTACCACCCACGACCAACATCAGGGTGTGCCTTTAATCAAGACACCCAGAACCGGAGCAATATCTCTCACACCTGTATCGCCTTACCAATTGCCAAACCAGGTGTCAGACACCAAGATCATTAATGATCACCTGCACCTCCTGACCCTGACTAAGAGAAACACTGAGTCGGTTGTTGTCGCCGATGAAACTAACATTTTGTCTAGTCTGTTGACGAACCCATGTACCACTGGACAATGAAGCAAACCGCATGATTAAGGCTATGTTGATTGGGTACCCGTCAAACCAGTTGAACAGATTTACGCCCTGATCTTTGCATGGCGTTATGATCATAATATCATCCGGGTGCTTTGTCTCGAAACTTGTGCTAAATTGGGACAAGTTTGGTAGTACATGTAGCGATCAGGTTCCTAGATGATGGTATTTGGCCATGACTGGCTGTTTTCCAACTAGCTAGGCGTATGTTGGGTTTATGACTTCCGGTGGAATTATCTGCAGTGTTCCAGCATATCTTGGACACTCACTGAGGTTTCTCCGTGTGTGGATGGTCGGATGTATTTGTAGTGGTTGTAAAATCTCCCGTTTGAATACAGTAGAGATGCATAGCAGGCGGAACATTTATGCTACCGCGGTAGATCATATTGTTGAACAGCAGGCAGGGTTTTGCAGTATCGGTGATACTTATTTAAGCTGCTTGTATATTGATCTTGTGATATACCTTGTCGAGCTGTTTGCTAATATTAGCAGTTTCACCTCAATTCGAAGAAAAACATCGATTTCAAGCCCCGATGATTTGGGTTTCATTGCGGCAATTGGTATCCAGCATTGTGCATGGATAGCCTAAACAGACACGACACTTCTGTTAAATGATTCCAGCAATTGGCTTCGATACTTGTGGTTGGTATCGAGCATTGTGCATCGTGCATAGATACATCCATCGACAAAAAGACTCCAGTGTCTGTCTGTCTGCGATTGCGAACCATGCCGCCGATATGACCCATTATAACCCGCATCTATCAAGGAACGGTCAGGAAAGGAGGCAATTTTGTTTACGCCATGTTCGGAGGTCACAGTCGGCCTCGCAGTTTTCATATTGCTGTCGGATAGTTTCTGGTTCGTCTCATTGGCCGGCAGGTTGAGCTGGACTGGTCAATATACTGTGCTTTCAAGATTGCACTCCGAATTATATGTGCGCGCGATGCCTTCCTTAACCTCCACGTTTGGAGTTCGCAGGATTAATGTTTTGGTGTTGTGTATTTCCTCTTTCCGTTCTGAATTCCTGTCGCAGATCCGATATAGACCCAGTGGTGGTTGGGGAAGTCCCTCAGTAAATCAACTTTGCATAAACACCCGGATCGGTTTTATCATTCCAGGCTAAGGAACGTAGATCCTGGAATGTTGGGAGATCTTCTTTGTCCAGAAGACGTTGTAGTGGTTTTGGTATGTACATGGCTATTAGGCGCACCACATAGTCTGCCTCCATGTCCTCCAGCGTTTTTCTATATTTATTGGTCATGGGCAGGCTTCGGATCAAAGCTCTGAATATGTCGTGTTCTATGAAGGCAGGCTTAATGATGACAGCCGGTGTTAGGGCGATGTTGTCACTCAGCAACTCCATTATGATGATAGGTATCCCTGAGCATTTGTCGCCACGTTATACATCCTGGTCAATATTATAGTTTCGAAACGATTCGTGTATTGCGTTGCGGTTACCGGTGTTGGAGAACAGAGCACGTGCGTGGTCTGGATCATAACTGTCCCCTTTCATGCATTGACCACATCCTTCCTCATCATACTGCGCAGCATTCATCGGTGCCAGTATGCTCCGTTGCATACTGAGCGTCACAACTTGCTTCAAGTAATCCTAGAAGATCATTAGACCGATTGTTGCTCCTAAGGTTTATCAAATGCTGCCACAGTGGGCGAGTTAACTACATCAATGCTGCAACTATTGGTCCCGCGGACCGGCCATCAAGGGCCTCAACAAAGTTATTGGCTCCTTTGGATCCTGCAGCCAAGTGGAGATTGAGTCCAAGGGCAGCGATCAGCGATTGCAAGGATGATCAGCATAGCTGCTCAAATTTGCCTGGTCTGGGCGGATGGATCGAGTTGACGCCACGGGGAGTTGCAACATCGCATAATCGAACGCCTCTATAACGATCATCGTCATAGGACTGTTGACCGAGCTTGGTCTTCATAATGACCTGACAAGTCCATGTTATTCTTTGACCATGTGCCAAATCCTCAAGTAGATACTGTTCTGTTCCAGTAAGAACCGAAATGGGGGCGCACCCCGATGAACACGAGCTCATCTCAGCCATGGCAGGTCCGATTTCTGAGCTGCATGTGACCCTGTTATATAACGAAGCATGCAGCAGCAGGAGTCGAACACACGAGTGCGTCGACTAGTTCATGGTTGTGGAGTTGAATCAATCTCCGCCCTGAGAAAGCAAAGGACCAGTCCAGCAAAGGGTTTATCAATGCCATATGAACCATCTCTGAATATCGGGAGTTTGCCTTCTTGCATGCTATATAGGATAGCCCGACAGCGCCAGTCCAGAGCGAAGTGATTGTGGTTTCCAGCCTTCGGCTCTGTACCATGGGCAAGGAGAGTTTGCTTGAGCGAGAATTCTTAGCCTTCTTCCCTTGTGAGTCGTCTCAGATATTCATCAATCAGGTGCAGTTTTTATATGTCCTTCGATTGGCATTGTGCTCGGCTCTGCAAGCTCGACGCTGTGGAATATCGTGCCATTTATCCTGTTATTAGGGACGGATTTTCATCGAGCTTTTACCGTGCAAAGCATCCATTTGAGCGTCTATTGGCATTGTGTGGCTCTATGGATGCGATGATGTCGAAGGCCACACCATTTACCCTTCCATAGGGGTAAAGAACGTGATTTGACGAAGCCCACCAGAACTATGATGCGAGTGACGCTTAGTGGGGAGAGAACTGACCAAGCTGGATGAAGATCCTGTTTGGATGATCTGGAAACCAGTATCTGTTTGGTTTGCTCCCGGTTCGCTGCGAAAGCTTAGAGCAGCTAGTTGATCTCGTGTGAAACAGCATCCCAACCGTGTACAAAAGCCCGAATTGTGGTCGAGCTATATAATTCTTGTTCAGGTAGTTAGGATACCAGTGTGCATTGGGTGATTCTTCCCGGTTTGCCTTGAAGGCTTATAACAGCTGGTCAAGCTCATCCTGAACCGCATAATCCCCGCGCGTAAACACCCAGATCGTGGACGAATTGTTGGGGTATTCTTTGACATTGTCAGCATGTGCCTGCTGATTATCGGAGCCCTTATTGAACATGTTAGATGCATGCACTTTCGACTTCGATGCATCAGACACCGCTCTCTGAGATGGACATTGTCCAGCCTGTTGAGCTCCTCGGGCATGTTCGGGCTATTTGAGTCATTGTCAGCCTCGTGGATGTCATTAAGACACGAGCTGCTATATTTGACGCGACGCCTTCGACGGTCAAACTGACGGACAGCCAAATCCACCACATTCAGTCCAGACTGGCTCATTCACACCCTTGGCACTATTTCGTATGCATCAAACACATGCCATACTCTACCCGTGACCTGTCTCTGTGCATCAATCTATAGCACCAGCTGCCCCCAACCATGGGAATGTCGAACTGCCTGGTGTTGCTCATCGCCTTTGTTCTTCTGCTTCAAAGGCACACAGCAGCACAGTGGCATGGTCGTCGAAGAAGAACGACCGGCTGATGTAGTTTCCATCAGCCGTAGTCCCACCCATAAACCACACTCCTTGCATATGAGCATAACGCCTGCTCAAGGTACCATGCCAATCGCCCTTGGCAATATCACTGTTCACAAGATTTTGAAGAATCAATGCCCAATCTAAAGCCTCGGGGACGTCCAGTATGTGTCCTCATCTTTGGCAAGGATCGATAAGTTTCCATAGTGTTCAATCGTATGGAACTTTGTGTGACACGTTGCGTTCTTTGGTTCGGTCTTCAAGCACAGGTGTGCTTTTCACCAATCTTGTGCAGTGTACCTGCCATCGGCAATCAAGCCCGAATAATATCTTTGAACGTGAATATCATTGGCTCTGTGTTTTGACACAGCCCAGAACCATGAATGGTTGCTGAGAATCAATTATCATCTGGGGTATTTTCCCAGAATGCACATATGTATCGAAGGCATCAAAAGCCAGGGGTTGTTTGAATCTGTTCTTGGTGTGTAGCGGCCTAACCTATCAGGGCTGTTGAATCCAGTGGCTGTTGGGGGGAATCTGCCCATGTCGAACAGCTGAACTGTGGTTGTACTATTGTGATTGTTAGTGCTGGGTAGATGATAAAGTATGGGAGACTTGGACTTACTGAGAGTCGCTGCTGTGGAGGTTCCGAGGTGTCTGTTGTGGACTCTAGGAGGTAGCTCCTTCGTTGATCGTTGTCTACTTTGATATTGAAATGGGAAACTGACCAAGGTCGATTATAGATGGAGTGACCTCGATGATAACCTGCAAGTGCTCGCATTAGGTTAGTTGGTGCCATACGTCTCGCCGAGATGGGGATACTCACAAGCCTTTGCTTGACCCTCTCCCAATTGCGGCCATCGACAACGTCAAATGATAGATTCTATACTAGACAGTCAGTAAGATCCGAACCTTTCGGACTTTCTAAGACTGATCACTCTCTCAATCCTCACTTACCTCCATCAGTGAATTGAAGCTAGGATATTCCTAAGCTCAGCCAAGCTGCACATACAGCAAGCCATCCAACAGACATACTAGGATCCAACCCAACAAACCCAATCACTCAACCTCTAAGAAACAAAAAATGAAAGATATCTAATCAGAGGGAGAAATATTCCCGATATGAGGGGCCAGGAAGGCCTATTTATTCCAGAGATCAGCAAAAAGGGTTAGTGTACCCAGACAATCCAATGCATTCCATGCGCTTGACTTGGGAATGGGAGGGCTTTCACCGGGATTAGACCAGGGGGGCAGTGCATGGTTGTCCGCAGTTAGTTACATGGTGATGGGTTCTAGTCCTATGTGGTGAAGAATGATTGGATTAAGTGATGGACCATGGAAATTGATGGTCATTTACTGAGTCGGGTGGTATTAACTTTTGTATATTTGTCTACTCCTGCTAGGTTAATCCTTCGGTGTGAAGTGTCTTAGTGAAAGATACTTACAACTGCGACATTCCACTGGCGATAGACACATCCGTCCCGGGTACCTGGTGTGGACAATCATCCGTAGCAGGGAAGACTTGTGTCGGACTATGTGATTCTCAGCGAGTGGACTACTATTTTTACATAAATTCAAATAATGGTATATCTCTAAGCCAAGGGGAGAAAAAAGCGGGTTGCTTAGCTTCTGTAGCTCTCAAACACGTCCGATGCAGCTAGTAATGAGGAACTGGGAACCTTCACGCGTGGCAAACAATGTACTCGACAGCAGGTTACGAGATAGATTTTTCCATGGTGTGGGCAGTCGCTTTTGCGATCGCATAAGCATATGTCGGGGGGGCGGTCGAGTTCCTGGGAATTTGATCCGGGTTCGAGGGGGTTATTGGCGGATACTATAAATTGAGGAATATTGATGGCTTGGGAGTATCCAGAATTTCTCATGACGGTACAGTCGTTCGGCGGAAGGATGGGGCTGGAGGGAACAGAGACGGGTTTTCTGTCGGCGATAAGAAAAGACATCAAATAGGGTGATAACATGAAAATGAGGTAGTAAAATGACAAAAACACAACAAGAGAGGCGGAACTTAGGAGGAAAAAGTGTCAAAGAGAAATCTGAGTATAAAAATACTCTCATTTTTAAAAAAGAAATAGATAGCATGTCCTGGTTTCGATCCAGGGACCTCCGGGTTATGAGCCCGGCGCTCTTCCCCTGAGCTAACATGCTGGGTGTTGATATTTTTCTTTCTCGTATTAAATTGATAAGCCGCTGTGCCAAGCCAGCCAGCCACCAATCTCCTCGCCGAACACTCAATACTATGCCCCCATTCCTTCGCCACTAGGAATAACAGTCGAATCACGTCTTTATTAACATCGTATCCTTATCTCCATTTAATAAATCTCAGGGTGAAGCCTAGCAACCCAACCCCGATGCATATTCCTGCTGCCTGATCCCCTCATCAGACGATATATATCTTAACCCGCAACCAACCCATCAACCTCCAGAAGCCAGCCCACAAAATGTTCACCAAACTAGTCATCGCCGGCGCCATAGTTATCCTCACCAACCGTCCAATACTCTATATCATTGACTACCTCACACCCCGGCCCCCACCAGCAACACCACCCCTCAAATCCCGCATATTCCACGACGCCCCTCTCACCGACCCCGATCCTCTCCCAACCGACCTCGAAAGACTACCCCGCGAACGCTACCGTCGAAGCTTCTTTACCAGAAACCAAACCACCACTGTCGTCGGCTACCCCAGCACGGGGGGTAATTACGCTCTTTCCTGCGACGGGGTGGAATTGGAATTTCTCGGCGTGGATCGGTTCGAACGGACGTATACGGAGCGGCGGGATGCGGATGCAGAGGATGCGTTCTGTGCGAAGATGCGGATGCTTGGGGCGCGGCGGTGGGAATGTGAAGTGGATTGGGAGTTGAGTGTGATGGATTTGGATTGTGATGTGGTGGTTGCTGGGTGGCCGGCGAGTGGAGGGGTTTGGGTGTTGAAGATGGATGGGAGGAGGGCGAGAAGGGAGGGCGTGGGTTGTAAGGTTCGGAATGCGCTTAGTATGGAGGAGAGATGTGCCGTTCTTGAGAGGTTGGGAGGAGTGTTTTATCAGGAGCCGAGGGATTGTAAGGATTTAGAGTGGTGATGGGTTTATGATGTGGTTGGTGAGGGTATACTTGATTATGGTCATGATAGGGGTACACTGATGCCTGGGGTCGTGAGTGAAAAGGGACTGATGGCGCGCAATTAACCGAAGACAACCAATATAAATCCCAGAGTAGGAGGGCATTGCACGAGTATATACTGTCTGAAACGGGGCATGGCTTCTGAACTACTAATTCACGCAATTAAGGCACTTTGGTT
This sequence comes from Aspergillus sclerotioniger CBS 115572, assembly GCF_003184525.1. Classification (NCBI taxonomy): domain Eukaryota; kingdom Fungi; phylum Ascomycota; class Eurotiomycetes; order Eurotiales; family Aspergillaceae; genus Aspergillus; species Aspergillus sclerotioniger. The sequence continues at coordinate 20,075 of NW_020291046.1, forward strand.
TGGAAGAGAATATGAATTGGGGAGGTCATGGAATTTATACTATGAGATAGCACGATAAAGGCTACACAAAAAGGAATCTCGGAGACATCACAGGGAACGTAGCACACCAGCAAGTAAGACAGGAAATATAGTTCCGTTATCGGGCGGGATCAGGTGACCGGCTTTGCTATCCGCTGGCCAAGTCCGCTACCGCACCAAGTTTGCGAGTCGTAACTTTCCCCAGTTAACCACAATTTGGCGAATCCTCAACCACTTCTGACTCTCCTGGTTGAAACCCCGGCGGATCATGAGGATTCCGTCGAATATCACCTGGTTCGACGAGAATGACTACATTGGTCTAGAACTTCTTTTTCCTGCGGGGTCCACCTGGAAGCTCGAGAGAAAGTTCAAAGAGAGTGAAGACCTGTACAGCCAGCAAGAGTATGATGATTATGAGCTCATATTACAGTCTCGAGCCGCATTTATCTGTTCCAAGATTGCAGGAAATGGTCCATCAACAGCAGTGATAAAAGTCCACATGCAGTATGTACGTCCGCAGCGCCGTGTTAAAAAACAGGGTTGAAGTAACCACAACTGCAGAGCACCTTGGTGGGGAACTGCCGGCAACACACCATCAATCAGGGCTGAACAGGCCATTTCAGAAACTCCCTTCAGAGACAAAAGCAAGATTGAAGCATTATCCATCCTGACCGAAGCAGGATGCACCAGCACGCTGTTCCTGATCGACTCAATACAGCAAGAACAGACCAATGATAAGTAGGTATCTAGGGGCTTTATATACTTTATTGTAATGGAGATGCTGCCAGGTGTGAGCATGTCTTTAATTTTTCACCTCATTGACCAGGAAGAGCGCAACGTTCTGAGGGAGGCTTTTAAGAAATCCTGGCAGTAATTTACCTTAGCCATCTTTTAAGGACTGATTGATCTCATGCTATCTTTCAACAGGGAATGTATATTATGTAAGATGGAAAATTATGACAGGGGATCTCAGAATCTGCTTTAGAATAAGGCAAGATATAAATGATCAGTTAATTTCTTTCTCTATATGTAATGTCTTATAATTATCACAATAACTCTGCTTAATCTAGGCAACATTACTAAGTGACAGATCTTCTAGCTACTTGATTGATTTCGAATATTTTGAGCAGTGAGAGGAAAAGAACATAATCTGGCAGGATATCAAATGTGACGGCGGCGGACTCATTTGTCACGTGACGCTTATGTCATGCTGTTTGTCCTGTTTGCCTTGATATCGCCAGTGTTGTATGAGACGAGGCCCACAACACTTCGTGTTTCTGTTTTTTCCCTTCACATTTGAAGTTCTAGAGTAGTTAGCACCAATACAACCTTATATTATGTTGAACGGCCGTCTCGTAACTTCAAACGTCATTATTACCTCTTTTCTATCTGTTGTACGCGGCTAGCCCTGCCAAGCCGCTGACAGCCGTCACCTCGCGTTCTTGGCAACGCTTAAACGGCCAAAAGACCCACCCTGAACCCCGGAAACATGAATGAATTGACCACTGCCAACATGGCCCGCGACGCCACCCTGAACCCTGAGCCTAGGGACACCTGACGGCTGTCTGCCATGTTGCCTGACAAACCTGATTGGGAAGGAGAGATCAGCCGCAAGCAGTTTTATAAACTGTACAAAGATGACCCTGAATGAATCTTTGATGTTCTTCTCAAGATTTTCAGATGCTTGGAGGCGGAAAGAGACGGCCTATCCAATAATAGGGATCGACTGAGCCAGGAAAATGGTTAGTTAACCAGAGAATGTGATATCTTTGCTGTACAGGCTCTCTGCTAGTTAAATCAGTAGCAAGAAACCTAGTTCTAGCAGTCTAAACATCTGGTGAAGATCCCTGACTCTCCTCTCTTTAGTGACAGGAAGGATATTGCTTTTGAAGACTGGATACTGGTAATATATAAGAAGCTGGTAGTTAATATAGACTAGTTTACCATCCTAGAAGTATGTAAGACTTATATTATTAATAAATATTAGAATAATATAAGAATATATTTGACTTTATGACTTTGCCCGGACACGGCCAATCCATTTCTTAACTTAATTAATATATTAAAATACCTGAAAAATATTTATACTAATTTGAATAAGACCTGTAATATCTAAAACCAATATTAAGAATTATAGATAAAAGCTAAAGAGAAGTTCTATATATTTATCTTTATTTTCTAATACCTGGCTGTGAAGTGTTACGGACCCCTGCTAGCTAAACAACTAGTGAGGCGGACTTGTCTGGCAGAAGGCCACATCCGGAAAGACAAGGACTCTTATCAAGTAGAATCCTGATCTGAGTAACCGACGCCTGAAACGGTTACACAGCACGTGACCATGATGGACATATCACTGATATGCTATAATATATCAGCGCTATAATAAGATATAACAGTGATATAAGATAATATATTAATAGTATAATATATTATAATAATGCCATGATAAAGGATAGGATATAAGTGTTACAGACCCCTGCTAGCCAGGTTACTAGCGGAGCGGACTGGTCAGGCAGAAAAGTGACGACAAGGCAGGACTCGGACAACCAGCAACTCTTATCGAGTAGAATCCCGGTCTGAGTAACGTCCGGAGCGACGCTGTGTCACGTGATTATCTACCATCAGATCTACCATCAAAGGTATACACAAGGTATACTGGAATCCAGGATCGTGATTGGATCGACCCTTGATCTACCCTGAATGGTATATGATATGGTATATAGAGAATAGGATATAAGAACACTCTTTCATGTACTTAGCTAGTTCTGTTCTTCGTGCTCAATAACACTGTCTTTAAGTAACCATACGTTTGGTAAAGCTTAGCGACAACACTCGTCCGCACTTACTTACGGATAGCTGCGCGGCACTATCTGGCCTTACTTCTCTTCTTCTGTTCAAGACCAGTTGCCCTTAGATAGTCATCAGCCTGACTTACCTCGATTCAGTTCGAAGGTACGTATTGGAACGGAAGCTAAGCTAACAGGAACAGGGAGAAGCGATCCTAGGGTTTGACAATAAGAACACTCTTTCATATACTTAGCTAGTTCTATTCTTCGTGCTCAATAACACTGTCTTTAAGTAACCATATATTTAGAAAGCTTAGTAATAATACTCGTCTGTACTTACTTATGGATAGCTGCACAGCACTATCTGGCCTTACTTCTCTTCCTTGGTTCAAGACCAGTTATCCTTAGATAGTCATCAGTCTGACTCTACCTTGACCAAGCTCGACGGTACGTATTCGAACGGAAGCTAAGCTAACCGGAACAAGGGAAGCGATCCTAGGGTTTGACATGAAGGTAGAGATTAATAAGAGACTCTGGAAAAAAGTTTTTTATTATAAACTTTTTATTAATCTGTAAAAAATAATACTTTATAATCTTATCAATAAATATTATATTTTTAATAAATATACTAACAAGTGCGCGAATTCAGCTAATTTAGTTAATAAATTCTTAAAGAAATATTTCAAAGATAGCTTTCTACTAGTTAAAGATTATAATAAAGTCTGTGGTTTCTATATTATGATCTTAATATCTAGCTTTAAAAACACATATTTAAAACCCTTTATTTGAGTCTCCAGCCTGGAGCCAGAGACTAAAGAGATCCTGATAAAAGAAGGAAGATACTTTTACTGCAAGGAACAAGGTTATTTAAGCTGGACATGCCCTAAGAAGAGAACTGTACAGGTTAAGATGCTTAGGGCCTTTACTGAGGAATAGAAGCCGGTAAAAGATAATGTCTAGTAGAAGTCTTTATTCTGGGCGAGTTAGAAGCTCAAGTAAGTATAATAGATTTATAAGATCTGTTAAAAAGTGATAATAATAACTTTATAATTATTACTCTATTTTTAAAGAATGGTATTACTATTTTTATCTGTATGCTTGCTGATTCTGAAATAAATATTTACTTAATAATTAATATTTAATTTATGATTAATATTACTTAATACTTTAAAATCCTGATATTATCTTTGAAGAAGGCAACCCCTGTTATAGACTTTGATAGAAAACAAGTTACTAACTTGATATATATAATCTGACTGAGTCTTACTATAAATAATTATTAATTCCTGAATATTCTCTTTTTTATACTGGATCTAGGAAGACATGATATTATTCTTAGAAAGATATGGTTTATTAAGTATAGTATCTTACTAGACTATCAGAATAATTAACTAATATACCTTAGTTAGTTGATATTAGAGAATAAAATTAAAGTCAGATTACTTATTAATATTTTCTGTATTATTCTAGAATAATCTTTAATAAATCATAGATATTAGTAGAATACAGCCCGGAGAGACTATAAGATATAGCTGGAAGATAATAGATTAAAGCTAATAATGATTTTCTTCTGTATTAAATAGGATGTTGTTACGGACCCCTGCTAGCTGAACGAACTAGTAAGGCGGACTCGTTGGGCAGAAGGCCACGCCCGGAAAAGCAAGGACTCTTATCAAGTAGAATCCCGATCTGAGTGACCTACAACCAGGACGGTTATACAACACGTGACCACGACGGACATGTCACTGACACGCTATAATATAGCAGTGCTATGACAGGATATGGCAGCGCTATAACAGGACATGGTAGTGCTATGACATAACATATCAGTGACATGACATATTATGGCGATGCCATGATGAAGGATAGGATATAAGGACACTCTTTCATATACTTAGCTAGTTCTGTTCTTCATGCTTAATCTAATTATCTTTAAGTAACCATATATTTTGGTAAAGCTTAGTAACAATACTTATCCGTACTTACTTACGGATAGCTGCGCGGCACTATCTGGCCTTACTTCTCTTCTCTTATTCAGATCAAGTCATCTTTAGATAGTCATCAACCTGACTTATCTTGATTCAGTTCACAGGTACGTATCGGAACGGGAGCTAAGCTAACAGGAACAGGAAGAAGCAATCCTAGGGTTTAATATATTGAGCACCAGTCAGTACGAGTGTTACTCAGTGATAACTAATCATTATATTAACTACATCAAACACATCGCGTGCGCCTCAGCAGGGCCTGATAATCAAGAAACTAATAGATATGGTTGATCAGTTACAAGAAAGCGTCACTGCCTTAAAACAATAGAACCAGTTACTCGAAGGTCGCTTATCAGTCAAATCTGTTAAGATCCAACCACCCGAGCCATTCGACGGTAAATGAGCAAGGCTTAGAGCTTTCTTGACTCAGTTAGATCTGTACCTTAACATAAACAAGAAAAAGCTCAAGAATAAGAAGGACAAGATCTTTTTCGCGTCTACTTATCTGATTAAAGCAGTATTTGATTAGTTTAAGCCATATATCCGCGAGCGATAAGAAAAGTTGGTAAGTAACTAGAATAATAATACAAAGTAACTTTTTGCCAGTTACGCTAGATTTAAACAGTATCTTAAACAGATATTTAAAGATATTAATACAGCACAGAACACTGAGTAAAAGTTATAGTAACTTAAGTAGACTGGATTGGTATCCATATATACTTCAGAGTTTCAGCAAGTTATCAGTTACTTGGACTGGGATGATAACGCCTACATCTCATGATTTAAAGAAGGACTCAAGATAGAGATCCAAGAAAAAATCATTTAGTAAGAACAACCGGACATGTTGATCAAGATAATCAAAACAGTAGTTAAGATTAATAATAAGTTGTACAACTTTAATATAAAACAATGAGAGGGTCAATAAATTAGTAGGTCTATATCTCGATGTAATAACCAGCCAGGTTACTGAGCTAATAATGGAAGATCAGTACAACCTAGAAGCTTGGGATACGAAGATCCCTATAGACCAAAACCAATGGAGCTAGATGTAGCACAGCATCAGACTTAACAAACTCAAGTATCCAAGGAGGAACTTGAACAGTGTAATTGAGACCGCTTGTGCTTTAGCTGCAGTAAAGCAGGTCACCAGTTAAAGAACTGTAGTCAGAAACAGCAACAGCCTTAGAAATAATTAAGGACTATGCACCAGGATTAAGGCAGAAAAGCCTATAATATCACCGCTATTCAGTATAAAGTTTAGATAGATACTGTGACATAGATACCAGATAATAAGAAGTTATATATTATTCAGCATGGTCAGCTGTCAGAGAACAGGATACATCATAATTAGTTAAGATAACAGGCCATTCTGGATGAGTTAACAGTACTATCCAGTTAACAAGAAGATTAATAATTATCTATACTATTAGTTTGGACCATAGAAATCAATAATAATAATTATAAGCCAGTTTCAAGAAACAACTATCCTAATATAGTTTGGAATAAAGATAAACCATCAGATAAAGAATATAATATACTATTTAAAGATCTTGAACCTAGTAAGAAGAGACTTAATAAGATATCTAATATTTCTAAAAAACCTTTATCAGAAATTAGTAAACTCTGTCCATCGCAGTAAGATAAGGATAAAGAGAATTAAAAGAATAATCAAGAAAATGTTACTTATTAATTAGACCATATCTTAAAAGAGATCTTAGAGAATCTAGCATGATTCTGCCTAAAGCTCAAGATAATCATGCAGCATTGCCCACATTAGGATTTAAAATATTGAAAATCATGAAATAAGACTTAGAAATAATATTTACAGAGATATTCTTATTATCCAGAAATTTATTTAACATGTGGATAAGATAATATAGATTATTATTACCAGTTATTAAAGATTAACCAGAAGATAAATATTGCAGAAATAGAATCTTAGTATAATAAATTATGTCTGTATATTCATTTTAACAGAAGTAGAGATTATTAAAGATATAATAAACTCTCTTAGCTTATATGCTATATAAATATATGCTTAATATATTATAATTAGAAGTATATTATTAATTACTGATCTAAGATACCGGAAGTAGTTAGGGCTAAGATAAGTCACTGTCTATATTTTATCTTTGGTTACGCGTGTAAAGAGTACTAGAGATACTCTTATTATAAATTAATATATTAGCTGGTATGTTTTAATAATCAGTATATAATATATTATATAATAAAGATAAAAGGTTTAAGATTTTTAAGAAGACATCCATAGCAGTTAGCACCTAACTAGCCAGAATAGTAGTTAGTAACCATAGAGTCAGGGCTATATTTAAAGATCCAAGCAGTCATATTAGATTAATTAGCCCAAGTACTGATAGATTCTGGAGCAACTGGAAACTTTATAAACCTGTGATTTATATAACAGCTTAAAATATTCAGATAATAGAAAGTAAAACCTAAATCAATCATAAAACTAAATAGAGAGAATTTGGAAACTCTCACGTTGATAATCAAGTCAGGAACTGTACTTATAATTATAAAGAATCACTATAAGTATATAGACTTTAATATGATATCTTTAAGATAGTATAATATTATATTAGGGATTTTATAGCTCAGGAATCATAACCCACAGATTAATTAAAAAATTAAGAATCTTTAATTCATGAATTATGATTGTCTAAGATAATACCAGCAAGGACCAGGTATAGGGTCTGGATCTGTACGGCCTGCTACTTAGTAAGAAGCTAAAGCAAGGACTAAACAACCTAGTAAGAGGAGGTTGAGATTGTCATGAAAGCCTAACACACCAGATATCAGAAGTAACTTAAAGAAAAATAATATCTTAAGTATAGTTATATAAGTAATAACAGTAATTAAGCCATTATAGAAAGATTAGCTTATAAAATTATCAGAATAGATACTAACAATAATAAAAGAATACTGCAAGTACAGTATTAATAATATTAATATAAAGATTAAGATAACTATCCAGAGACTAGAAGATTCATGGGAATTTCTAGCTATAGTTAAGAATAATATACAGATTCTATTACAGTATAAGAGATTTGAGAACTTGTTCAAGCAGCTAGAATAATCTAAATTATCTTAATACAGAAAACATGACCACACTATTTCTATAAAGAAAAAAAAGTTATTAGTATATAGAAAGATTTATTTAATATCTGAAAAGAAATCACAGATATTATAAGAATATATTAATAACTAGCTAGCTAAAGATAATATCAGGCCTTCAAAGTCACTAGTAAAATATGGAGTCCTATTTATACTAAAAAAGAATAACAGTTTACAACTATGTATGGATTATCAGTCACTGAATATTATTATAATCAAAAATTAATATCTGTTATCTTTGATTTTAGAAATCCAAGATAAGATATAAGAAACAAAGTGGTTCACTAAACTTAATATTATAAATATATATTATCATATACGCATCACAGAAGAAGAAGAATAAAAAACCGTGTTTAGAATAAAGTATAGATACTTTAAGTACTTAATTATATTATTTAGACTTATTAACATACCAGTATCATTTTAGTAATATATTAATAAGATTTTTAGAAAATATCTTGATAGATTTATAATTACTTATCTAAATAATATATTAATTTTTTTAAAGACTAAAAAAGAATATATAAGATATATAAGACTAGTTTTATATAAACTATATCTATATCAGTTATAATATAAGTTAAAGAAGTGTGAATTCTATATACAGAAAATAGAGTTTTTAGAATATTGGATATCTATAAAGAGAATTTATACTGAGCAAGCTAAAGTATAAGTTATACAGGATTAGCCTTGACTTAGAAATCTGAAAGAACTATAGCAGTTTATTAACTTAGTTAACTACTATTAATAATTTATGGATAGATACGCCATCTATATAATACCACTTTTCAAGCTTATAAAGAAGTTAAAGAAGTACCAGTGAAGAGAACCACAGTAGAGCATGTTTAAAGATATTAAGTAATGACTTATCATATTACTAATACTGGTATAGCATGATCTAGAAAAAGAAACCACTATTAAAACCAACATATCAGACTATATTATTAGTATGTGTATAACACAACCCGGAGAAGATAGAAAGCTGAGACTAATTATATTTTATTTAAAAAAGTTGGTTCAAGCAGAACTCAACTACAACATTCATAATAAGGAATTGCTAGTTATAATAGTAATGTTCAAGCAGTAGAGAGTCTATCTTGAAAGAATAAAGTATACTGTTATTATAAAGACAGACTATAAGAACTTGATTTATTTTATGATAATTAAAGAGTTGACTAGAAGGCAGGCATGATAGGCTAAGATTTTGTTATAATATAACTTCAGAATTATATACTGTAAGAAAGTAGAGAATAAACACGCAGATACACTAAGCCATAGGCCAGATTATGAATTAGATAAAAAGATTATTAAACTAGCCATTCTGAAGCGGAACACAGATAGATTGATTAATTATAATAAGACTAATCTAGCAGTAATATTAAAAATAAGAAGTAATTTAACTAGATGATTAACTGAAAGTATAAGAAATAATAAAATACTTTAAAAGATGAGTAAGGATTTACCAGATAAGATCACTATTAATAAAAATAGACTAGCCTATTTTCATGGATTGATCTTTATATTAACTGTAATAAGAATAAAGATTATAATTAGACATTATGATAGACTGTTCAAGAATCACTTTAAAGTAGAAAAGATAACTGAATTAATTATAAGGAATTATTATATTCTAAACCTCAGACAGAAAATACATGATTATATTAGATAATATAAGACTTGTATCAGAAACAAGCCTGTAAAGCACTAATCTTATAAATAAATATAAGTATAAAAAGCACCATAGCAGCCATAGAAATAGATAATAATTAACTTTATTAGTCTATTACTAGAATTAAAAGAGTTTAATATTATTACAGTCATCACTGATCATCTTACTAAATATATCTATCTTATATTAAGTAAGATAATAATAATAATAATATAAATAGTAGAACTATTTCTAGAAAATATTGTTACATATTATAGAATATTAAAGTATATTATATCAGATTAAGACAAGTTATTTATCTTAAAGTTCTGGAGATCACTCGCAGATCTTATAAAAATAAAAGAATAAATAATAATAACTTATTACTTACAGATAAATAAATAAACAGAAAGAATTAATCAGATAATTAAACAATATCTGAAGCATTATATGAACTACTAATAAAATGATTAAATAAATCTGTTATTAATAATATAGTTTTTATATAATAATACTAATTACTTAATTATTAGAGTCTTACTATTTTATATTAATTACAGATATCACCTGAGGTTTCTAGAAATGCTATTAAAGAAGTAATAAGTTATTAATATAATTAAGAATATTATCATGTTTATAGAAAACATACATTTACAGTTATCTTAAGATATTGAGTTCATGAACTTATACAGTAAGATATACTACAATTATAAATATAGGAAAAAACCTGATCTAAAAAGAGGGAAGAAAGTGTTTCTACTCCGCAGAAATATTAAGATGAAATAATCAAGTCAGAAGCTTAACTATCACAAGCTAGGACTATTTGTTATTGAAGATAAGAAGAGACCAGTTAATTACAAGTTAAGATTACTAAAATCAATGAACAGAATATATCCAATATTTTATATCTTATTATTGGAACCTGTACCAAAGAACGCTAGAATCACAGAAAATATGGAGATTGACGACAATATAAAGAAAGAATATGAAGTTAAAAAGATCCTAGACTACAAGAAGATTAGTAGTAAGTTAAAATATCTGATAAAATAGGTAGAATATGATATCTCAGAAAACACGTGGAAACTTATCAAGAATTTGACAGGCTATTACCAGCTTATGAAATAGTACTACTAGTAGGTAAGTTAAAGTTCGCCCAGAAAGAAGGAGAGCCAACAAGTTAGGACAAACTAAGATCAAGCTCAGACATGGTGACTAGTTTAATATTATTTATAATAATACTAGCCTCAGTCTCAGATATTATAGCTCACTGATTGCGCAGCCTTACTTGCGTCTTATATTCCTTTTACTCTTGCTTTTTAAGCTCTTCCAGCTCCTTAATTTTCTTTATATCATGAATTATAAAATCACCAGCTTGTCTTTACAACAATCATTTTTGTTTCTATAATTAAAGAAGCTTTGCCAGGATGACTTTCTCCTCTTCTTTAATGGAATTTTAAGCCTTGACCAAACACTTCCATTCAGTGTCAGAGAAGGAAGGGTCAGGTATTTTATAATAAATATCATTTGTTTTAACACACTCACTACAGTAATCAGAATTTTCGGATTTGATGTAAACCTTGTAAAGACAAATGCAGCGCTCGCAAGGAAAAACCGCAAGGAAACCTTTATCCTCAATCTACTGGTAAAGGCTCTTCTTATAAACAGAAGAACTAGACAACATGGTCAACAATCTGAATAAAGTTTTGGGAAATGACACCAGACACTTACCTTAGGAGAAAGGCACTGCAGATTTATGTTCCTTGAAGACAAGAAACCTTGAAAGAGGGGGAGTGGTGTTACGGACCCCTGCTAACTGAACGAACTAGTAAGGCGGACTTATTGGGCAGAAGGCCACGCCCGGAAAAGCAAGGACTCTTATCAAATAGAATCCCAATCTGAGTGACCTATAACCAGGATAGTTATACAACACGTGACCACGACAGACATATCACTGACACGCTATAATATGGCAGTGCTATAACAGAACATGGCAGTACTATAACAGGACATAGCAGTGCTATAATATAATATATCAGTGACATGACATATCATGGTAATGCCATGATAAAGGATAGGATATAAGAACACTTTTTTATATACTTAGCTAGTTCTGTTCTTCGTGCTCAATCCAATTGTCTTTAAGTAATCATATATTTTGGTAAAGCTTAACAACAATACTCGTCCGTACTTACTTACGGATAGCTGCGCGGCACTATCTGGCCTTACTTCTCTTCTCTTATTCAGATCAAGTCATTTTTAGATAGTCATCAACCTGACTTACCTTGATTCAGTTCACAGGTACGTATCGGAACGGGAGCTAAGCTAACAGGAACAGGGAGAAGCGATCCTAGGGTTTGACAGATGTCTTATATATAACTTTAATAAAGATAGAATATAATCTAGAAGAAACTAGTTACTAGTACTATTCTTATCCTGAAATCCTAAAGCTTGAGCCTAAGCGTGTCCCTGTGAAGCTTCTTCTTAAAGAGATAGTATTTATTAAAGCTACTGGTTTTTAATAATATATCAAGAATCTAAAAACTGAGACTTTTATTACTTTATTTTATATAATAAAGAAAGTTCTTATAGAGAGATTGGAATCCCTGTAAATAAATAAGAAAGATATAATTAAGAAAGTCTTACTAGAATAATATCATCACTTAATAAATATCTTTTTAAAAAAATAATCTGATATATTTTCTCTCTCTCACCCTTATGATTATAAAATCTAACTAGATAGTAAGAATTTTTTGGATATGGTCTTCCTGTATAAGATAATAGTAAAAAAATTATAAGTATTCTGTGACTATATTATAAAGAATTTAATAAAAGGATTTATTATATTTAATACTATATTTTTTGTTTTCTCTATTTTAATAGTCTAGAAGCCAGAAGAAGGTCTTTAGTTCTATATAGATTACTAAAAACTGAATATATTGACCAGGAAGGACCCGTACCCTCTGTCTCTTATTAATAAGATTATGAATTGATTATATAATATTAAGATCTTTATTAAATTAGATATATATTAAGGCTTATATTAAATCAGAATAGACCCTGTCTCTAAGAATCTTACTATATTCAGGACTTGACACAGACTGTTTAAATATTGAGTCCTTCTTTTTAGGCTTACTAACATATCTGTAATATTTTAATACCTTATTAATAAGATTCTTATAGAGTATCTGAACAAGTTTATTACTATCTATATTAATAATATACTAATTTATAGTAATAATACTGCTAAGCATGAACTGTATGTATGTCTAGTACTGGAAAAACTACAGGCTATAGGATTATAAATAACTATTTATAAATATAAGTTCTATATTATAAAGATTAAGTTTCTTAGATTTATTATTATTATTATTAATATTTATATAAACCCAATAAAGATCATTATAATTATTAAATAGGAGATTTCAATAACTGTACAAGATGTTCAGTTATTCTTAGGTTTTTATAACTTTTATTGAAGATTTATTAAAGTCTATGATTAAATAGCGCGGCTGCTCACATGACTAACCTGAAAGAATGTTATTTTTAATTAAGATTAGGCTTGTATAGTAGTATTTAAAGTATTAAAGAATATCTTAGTCTTTATCTTTATTCTTGCTTATTATGATCTGATGTTTTCTACTTGAATGGAAACTGATATAGCTAATAGAGTTACTATAAGGATTCTCTTTTAATTAATAAATAAGACTTAATACTTAGTAATCTATTATTTTGAAATCATGTTCTCTGCAAAATATAACTATGATATTTATAATAAAAAGTTATTAATGATAGTTTAGGTCTTGAAAAAATGGTGGCTAGAGCTAGAAAGACTCCAGTGTACTGGTTATTTTAGTATTCTAATAGATCACTGATTTCTGGAATATTTTATAATTATTAAATAATTAGATATCTGTTAAACATGATAAGCTGAATTTCTTTTTTACTATTATTTTCTGATTTAATTCTGCTTAAGAAAGTATAATATTCTAATAAATATACTTATCTATTAAGATAAAAGTAAATAATTCTTTATATTATACCGTGAATAGGTCCTACTATCTTTAAGATATTTAAAAAAGAGAGTATATTTTTTTAGCAGTCTTAGATCTTCTGACAGTCCTTGCTCTAGTTAAAGAATATTTATAAGTAATAGATTAATTATTAATTATAAATTAAGACTATCTTTTCCTAGAGTCTTACCAGGAACAAGCCTGTTATAATAAGGAAAGATATATCTTAAAAAATGGATTTATATTTTTTAATAATCTGTTAATAATCTTTAATAATAGAGATCTATATACTTAATTATTAGATAAAATCTACTATTAATCATTCTTTGCTTATCCAGGCTGAATGAAGATGTTAAGTCTTATAAAGTATTAATATTACTAAGATACTTAGAATCAGGATATATACTGTTATTTAGATAATTATCTAGTTTATAAGTAGAAGAATATATAATAAGATTTTTTCCTAAGATTCTTATAGTTTTTATCCATTTCAGACTGGCTAGAATAATATCTGTTAATAGACTTCCGGATATTTCTGAAGGATTACTATAGTTTTAATATAATATTTATAATAACAAATTATTTAAGTAAATAAGTTATCTTTATATTCTATATAAAGTCTATATTAATACAGGGCATGGCATGATTATTTCTAGAGTATGTATATCCTTGATTAGGATCTCTAAATATGATTATATTAGATTAAGAAAGATAATTTATATTAGAATTTTAGAATAAGTTGTGCTGTATTTTACAGATAAAGTTAAAGCTTTTAATAGTATACTATCTCTAAATTAATAGATAGATTAAAATTGTGAACCAGTACACAGCGCAGAGACTAATCTCCTTTGTTAACTATTACTAAGATAACTGGTCTGAACCCTTGTCATTTATTAACTTTGCCTTTGCGGTCCTGTTCTAAGAAGTGATAAGATTATCATCTTTTATGATTAAACAGGGCTATAAATCCTGTATCTTCATTAATTAGAATCCTTCTTAAGCCTTTATTATAGATACTGTTAACTAATAGTAAGCCAGAGTGCTGATCTGTTATATAGAACAGATATGGGACCTAGTAAAGAAAGATATATAAGCTATATAACAAGTCTAGACCTGTGCAGCCAACCAGCGGTATAGACTAGTCAATTTTAATATAGAGAATAAAGTATATATTAATATTAGGAACTGGTATTGGGGCTAACCATCCTGGAAACTATCAGAGAGCTGGTATGACCCAGCATCTATTACTAAAAAACTTGGTCATGCATTCTGAGTTTGATTACTAGATAGTATTAAGGTTTACTCTATCTTCTATCCTAATAAGTGTCAAACCCTAGGATCGCTTCTCCCTGTTCCTGTTAGCTTAGCTCCCGTTCCGATACGTACCTTGTGAACTGAATCAAAGGTAGTCAGGCTGTTGACTATCTAAAGGTGACTTGATCTTGAACAGAAGAAGAGAAGTAAGGCCAGATAGTGCCGCGCAGCTATCCGTAAGTAAGTGTGGACGAGTGTTATCGCTAAGCTCTACTAAAATGTAGATTACTTAAAGACAATTTGAATTGAGCACGAAGAACAGAACTAGCTAAGTATATGAAAGAGTGTTTTTATATCCTATCCTTCATCATGGCGTCGCCATGATATGTTATGTTGCCGATATATTATATTATAGCACTGCCATGTCTTATCATAGCACTGCCATGTCTTGTTATAGCACTGCCATGTTATAGCATGTTAATGATATATCTGTTATGGTTACGTGTTGTATAACCATCCCGGTTTATAGGCTGCTCTGATCAGGATTCTATTTGATAAGAGTTCTTACTCTCCGGACATGGCCTTCTGCCTAACATATCCGCCTTACTAATTTGTTTAGCTAGCAGGGGTCTATAATACTACTCTCCTTCTTTCAAGGTTTCTTGTCCCCAAGAAACATAAATCTGCAGTGCCTCTCTCTTGAAGTAAGTATCTGGTATCATTTTCTAAAACTTTATTCAGATTATTAACCATGTCATCTAGTTCTTCCGTTTACAAGAAAAGTCTTTATCAGCGGATTGAGAATAAAGATTTTCTTGCGGTTTTTCCTTGCGAGCGCTGCATTCATCTTTACAAGATTTGTATCAAATCTGAAAATTCTGATTACTGTAGC
Organism: Aspergillus sclerotioniger CBS 115572; assembly: GCF_003184525.1. Classification (NCBI taxonomy): domain Eukaryota; kingdom Fungi; phylum Ascomycota; class Eurotiomycetes; order Eurotiales; family Aspergillaceae; genus Aspergillus; species Aspergillus sclerotioniger. The sequence continues at coordinate 35,800 of NW_020291046.1, forward strand.
AAGTATGTTAAAACGAACAGTGTTCATTATAAAATACCTGATCCTTCCTTCTCTGACGCTGAGTGGAAGTGTTTAGTCAAGGCTCAAAATTCTATTAAAAAAGAGAAAGAAGTCATTCTGGCAAAACTTTTTCAGTTATAGAAACAAAAACAGCTATTGCAAAAACAAGCTGGTGATTTCATAGCTCATGATATAAAGGAAATCAAAGAGCTGGAGAAGCTCAAAAAGCAAGAGTAAAGAGAATGTGAGGCGCAAGCGAGGCTGCACGATCAACGAGCTACAATATCTAAGGCCAAGGCTAGTACTGTCGTGGGTAGTGTTAAGCTAGCCACCGTATCTGAGCTTGATCTTAGTTTATCTTAACTTGTTGGCTCTTCTTCTTTCTAAACAAACTTTAACTTGCTTGTTAGTAATACTGTTCTACAAACTGGTAACAGTCTGTTAAATTCTTAATAAGTTTTCATATGTTCTCTGAGATATTATATCCTATCTATTTTATCAGATATTTTAATCTATCACTAATCTTCTTATAATCTAGGATCTTTTTAACTTCATATTCTTTCTTTGTATTATCATTAATCTCTACATTTTCTATAATTCTAGTATTCTTTGGTGCAGGTTCCAACAATAAGATATAAAATACTAGGTGAATTTTGCTCATCAATTTTGGCAATCTTAACTTGTAGTTAACCAGTCTCTTCTTATCTTTAATAATAAATAGTCCTAGCTTGTAATGATCAAGCTTTTAACTTAATTATTTTATCTTGATATTTCTGTAGAGTAAGAACACCTTTTTCCCTCTTTTAAGGTCAGGCTTTCTTCTGTATTTATGATTATAATATATCTTGCTGTGTAAGTTCATAAACTTAATATCTTAGAACAACTATAGATATATGTTTTTCATAAATATAACAATATTCTTAGCTATATCAGTAACTTACTGCCTTTTTAATAGTGTTTCCAGAAACCTCGGATAATATCTGTAATTAGTATAGAACAGTAAAACTCTAATAATTAAGTAACTAGTATTATTATATAAGAACTGTATTATTAATAATAGATTTGTTTAATCATCCTGCTGGTAGTTCATGTAATGCTTTAAATATTGCTTAATTATCTGATTAATTCTTTCTATTTGTTTATTTATCTGCGGGTGGTAAGTCATTATTATTTATTCTTTTATTTTCATGAGATCTGTGAGTAATCTCTAGAACTTTAAGATAAATAACTTGTCTTGATCTGATGTGATGTACTTTGATATCTTATAATATGTAATAATATTTTTTAGAAATAGTTCTATTATCTATATTACTGTTATTATTATCTTACTTGGTATAAGATAAATGTATTTAGTAAGATAATTAGTAATGATTATAATAATATTAAACCTCTCTGATTCCGGTAGTAGACTAACAAAGTTAATTATTATCTATTTCTATAGTTGTTGTGGCGCCTTCTGTACTTGTATTTATCTGTAGGGTTAGTATCTTGCAGGCTTATTCCTAATATAAGTTTTATATTATCTAATATAATCACGTACTTTCTGTCTGAGGTTTGGAATATAGTAATTTTTTGTGATTAGTTCAGTTATCTTTTCCACTTTTAAGTGACTCTTAAGCAGTTCATTATAGTATCTAGCCATAATCTTTATTCTTATTGTAGTTAGTACAAAGATTAATCTGTGAAAGTATGCTAGTCCTTTTTTATTAATAATGATCTTATCTAATGAGTCCTTATTCATTTTCTAGAGTATTTTATCATTTTTTATATTTTTAATTAATTACTTAGTTAGGTTGCTGCTTATTTCCAATATTGCTGCTAGATTGGTCTTATTATAGTTAATCAACTTATCCGTGTTTTGCTTCAGGATGGCTGGTTTGATAGCCTTTTTATCTAATTCATAGTCTGGCCTGCGGCTTAGTATATCTGTGTATCTATTTTCTACTTTCTTGCAGTGTATGATTCTGAAGTCATATTATAATAGAATCTCAGCCTATCATGTCTGTCTTTAGGTCAACTCTTTGGTTATTATGAAGTAGGTCAAGTTCTTATGGTCTGTCTTTATAATAATGATATACTTTATCTCTTCAAGATAGATCCTTTACTGCTTGAACATTACTACTATAGCTAGCAATTCCTTGTCGTGAATGTTGTAGTTGAGTTCTGCTTAAACCAACTTTTTTGAGTGAAATATAATCAGTCTTAGCTTTCTATCTTCTCCGGGTTGCGTCATATACATATTAATAGTGTAGTCTGATGCGTTGGTTTTGATAGTTGTTTCTTTCTCTGGATTGTGCTATACCAGTATTAATGATGTAGTGAGTTGCTGCTTGATATCTTCAAATGTGCTCTACTGTGGTTCTTTTTACTGGTACTTCTTTAACTTCTTCATAAGCTTGAAGAGTGGTATTATATAGATAGCGTATCTGTTTATGAATTGTTGATAGTAATTAATTAATCTGATAAACTGCTGTAGTTCTTTCAGATTCCTAGGTTAAGATTAATCCTGTATGGCTTGTACTTTTGCTCGCTCAGTATGGATTCCTTTTATAGATATTTAATATTCTAGGAACTCTGTTTTCTATACATGGAATTTATACTTCTTCAGCTTATATTATAATTAATATAGACATAGTTTATATAGAACTAGTCTTATATACTTTACATGTTCTTTCTTAGTTTTTGAGAAGATCAATATATTGTCTAAATAAGTGATTATAAACCTATCAAGATGTTCTCTAAGAACTTTATTAATGTATTGCTGAAATGATACTAGTATGTTAGTAAGTCTAAATAGTATAATCAAGTACTTAAAGTATCTATACTTTATTCTGAATATAGTCTTCTATTTTTTACCTTCTGTAATATGTATATGATAATATATATTTATAATATTGAGTTTAATAAATCATTTTATTTCTCATATCTTATCTTGGATTTCTGAAATCAAAGATAACAGGTGTTAATTCTTAATCATAATAATATTTAGTAACTGATAATCCATGTATAGTTGTAAACTGCTGTCCTTTTTTAGTATAAATAGGACTCTATGTTCTGCTAGTGACTTTGAAGGCCTGATATTACTCTTAACTAGCTGATTATTAATATATTCTTATAATATCTGTAATTTCTTTTTAGATATCAGGTAAATCTTTCTGTATACCGGTAACTTTTCTTCTTTTATAAGAATAGTATAGTCATGCTTTCCATGCTGAGATAATTCAGGTTACTCTAGCTGCTTGAACAAGTCTTTAAATTACTCATACTATGGTGGAATCTGTGTGTTACTCTTGACTGTAGCTAGAAGTTTCCATAAGTTTTCTAATTTCTAGATAGTTATCTTGATCTTTATGTCAGAGCTGTTAATGCTGTACTCTTAGTACTTGTTTATTATTATTAATATCTATCTTGATAATTCTATGAGCTAATTTTTTTATAATGGCTTGGTTACTGTTATTACTTGTATAACTATATTTGAGATATTATTTTCCTTTAAGTTATCTCTGATGCTTGGCGTGTTAGGCTTTTGTAGCGATCTTAACCTCTCCTTACTAGATTGCTTAGTCCTTGCTTCAGCTTCATGCTGAGTAGTGGGCTGTACAGATCCAGACCCTATATCTAGTCCTTGCTGGTGTTGTCTTGGGCAATCACAATTTGTGAATTAAAGACTTTCAGTCTTCTAATCAATCTGCAGGTTATGATTCCTGAGCTATAAAATCCTTAATATAATGTTATACTGTTTTAAAGGTGTCACATTAAAGTCTATATACTTATAGTAATCCTTTATAGTTATAGATACTGGTCTTGACTTGACTATTAATATAAGAGTTTCCAAATTCTCTCTATTTAGTCCTGTGATTGGTTTAGGTTTTTCTTTCTGTTATCTGAATATTCTAAGCTGTTATATAAATCGTGGGTTCATAAAGTTCCCGGTTGCTCCAGAATCTACCAGTACTTAGACTGGTTGATTTAATATAATTACTTGGATCTTCAGATATAGTCCTGACTTTGTGACTGTTAATTACTGTTTTGGCTAGTTAGGTTTTAATTACTATAGATATTTTCTTAGAAATCTTGAGTCTTTTATCTTTACTGCGTAGTGTATCATACACTGATTATTAAAACATGTTAGCTAATATATTAATCTATAATAAGAGTGTCTCTAGTATTCTTTACACGCGCACTTAAAGGTATTACATGGACAGTAGCTTGCCTTAGTCCTAATTACTTCCAGTATTTTAGATCAGTAGTTAGCAATATATTTTTAATCATAGTATATTAAGCATATATTTATATAGCATATAAGTTAAGAGAGTTTATTATATTTCTAATAATCTCTGTTTTCTTTGAAATGAATGTACAGATATGATTTATTATATTAAGACTCTGTTTTTGTAATATTTATCTTCTGGCTAATCTTTAATAGCTGGTAATAATAGTTTATATTATCTTATCTATATATTAAATAAACTTTCTGATGATAAGGGCATCTCTGTAGATATTATTTTCAAGTCTTATTCTATAATTCTTAATATTTTAAATCTTAATGTGGGCAATGCTGCATGATTATTTTAAGCTCTGGGCAGAATCATGCTAGATTCTCCGAGATCTCTTTCAAGATATAGTCTAACTAGTAAGTAATATTTTCTTAATTATTCTTCTAATTCTCTTTGTCCTCGTCTCGCTGTGATGGACAGAGTTTATTAATTTCTAATAAGGATTTTTTAGGGATATCAGATATCTTGCTGAGTCTCTTCTTACTAGATTTAAGGTCTTTAAGCAGTATATTATATTCTTTATCCAACGGTTCATCTTCATTCTAAACTATATTAGGATAGTTATTTCTTGAAACTGGCTTATAACTATTGTTATTAACTTCTATAGTCCAAACTAATGGTACAGATAATTATTAATCCTCTTGTTGGCTAGATAGTACTGTTAACTCATCCAGTGTGGTCTGTTGTCTTAACTAATCACGGTGCGTTCTGTTCTCTGATAGCTGACTATGCTGAATGGCATGTAACTTCTTATTACCTGGTGTCCGCGTTGCGGAATCTGTCTAAATCTTGTGCTGAATAGTAATGATATCATAGACTTCTCTGTCTTGATCTTGATGCATAGCCCTCAATTGCTTCTGAGACTGTTGCTGTTTCTGACTACAGTTTTTTGACTGGTAATCTGCTTTGCCGCAGCTGAAGCACAAGCGGTCTTTTTTATACTGTTCAAGTTTTTTCTTGGACACTTGAGTCTCTTGAGTCTGATGCTGTGCTGCATCCAGCTCCATAGGCTTTGGCCTGTAGGGATCTTTGTATCCCAAGCTTCTAGGTTGTGCTGACCTTCTGTTGTTGGCTTGGTAACCTGGCTGGTTATTGTGTTGAGATGTAGACCTGCTGGTCTACTGACCCTCTTATTATTTTATATTGAAGTTATATAGCTTATTATCAATCTTTACTACTGCTTCGATCATTTTGGCCAAGGTGTCTAGTTGTTCTTGCTAAATGATCTTCTCTTGGATCTTTATCTTGAGTCCTTTTTTAAATCATGAGATATAAGTATTATCATCCCAGTCTAGGTAACTGATAACTTGCTGAAACTCCGAAGCATATATAGATATTAATCCTGTCTACTTAAATTACTATAATTTTTGTTTAATATTTTATACTGTATCAATATCTCCGAATGTTTGTTTGAGATGCTGTTTAAATCTGGTATAACTAATAAAAAGTCGTTTTGTATCATTGTCCTGGTTGCTTACTAACTTCTCTTATTACTTATGAATATACAGTTTAAACTAATCAAATATCATTCCGGTAAGGTACGTAGACGTGAAAAAGATCTTATCCTCTTTATTCTTGAGCTTTTCCTTATTTATGTTGAGGTATAAGTCTAACTGGGTCAAGAAAGCCCTGAGCTTTGCTTGTTTGTTGTCAAATGGCTCGGGTGGTCGGATCTTGACAGATTTAACTGATAAGCGACCTTCGAGTAACTGGTTTTTTTGTTCTAAGGCCGTGATGCTTTCTTGTAGCTAACTAATCATGTTCATCAGTTTCTTGGTTATTAGGCCCTGCTGCTGAGGCGCTCGCGATGTGTTTGATATAGTTAACATGATGACTGGTTATTACTGGGTAATACTCGTACTGACTGGTGCTTAATGTGTTAAATCCTAGGATCGCTTCTTCCTGTTCCTGTTAGCTTAGCTCCCGTTCCGATACGTATCTTATGAACTGAATCAAAGGTAGTCAGGCTGTTGACTATCTAAAGGTGACTTGATCTTGAATAGAAGAAGAGAAGTAAGGCCAGATAGTGCCGTGTAGCTATCCGTAAGTAAGTGCGGACGAGTGTTGTTGCTAAGCTCTACTAAAACGTAGGTTACTTAAAGACAATTTGAATTGAGCACGAAGAACAGAACTAGCTAAGTACATGAAAGAGTGTCCTTATATCCTATCCTTTATCATGGCGTTGCCATGATATGTCATGTCGCTGATATGTTATGTTGTAGCACTGCCATGTCCTGTCGTAGCGCTGCCATGTCCTGTCGTAGCGCTGCCATGTTATAGCGTGTCAGTGACATGTCCGTCGTGGTCACGTGTTGTGTAACCGTCCCGGTTTGTAGGCTGCTCCGATCGGGATTCTACTCGATAAGAGTCCTTGCTCTCCGGACGTGGCCTTCTGCCTAACGTGTCCGCCTTACTAGTTCGTTCAGCTAGCAGGGGTCTGTAACAATAAGCTTTGACTGTGTAGCACCCTGGAACCATTACTAAAGCAGATCTTAGATCAGGCTGCTTTGATTAAGATAGATGATCATACTGAATAGAAAATAGAACAGATTCTGGAAAGCTGTCTACAGGCAGGCATACTATAATACTAAGTTAAATAACTGGGATTTGATGAGAATAATCACGAGTAATATCCAGCTAGGAATTTAAAGAATATCTCTTTCTATCTATATAATTTCTATACCCGCTACCTGTCTTGTCCAGGGCCACTTAAACAACTCCCTATATAGATTACTGCCGCGGAAAATGATGAATTTGCACCAGATCATGAGGATGACAATGTTCTCCTGACTAAGGACAGGCCTAAACGGGGGGATGATGTGACGGCGGCGGACTCATTTATCACGTGACGCTTATGTCATGCTGTTTGTCCTGTTTGCCTTTATATTGCCAGTGTTGTATGAAGCGAGGCCCACAACACTTCGTGTTTCTGTTTTTTCCCCTCACGTTTGAAGTTCTAGAGTAGTTAGCACCAATACGACCTCATATTGTGTTGAACGGCCGTCTCATCAAATACATTACTTGAAACCTCGCACGGCCAGGCGAATTTGTAAACTATGATGATATGTCAATATGGATACTATAATCTAGGATATCAGAAAGCCGGTATGCTAGTTATTCCTGTTTATCTCCATAACCAGGCTTCAATATTTCTGGGTATCATTTCATAACCTATTTCAGTTCATTTTGACTTGCCACGACAGCACCCCCCCAAGCTAATAATTTACTAGTTATATAGCCCCGATGGTACCAACCCAAGGTAACTACCAGTCACATTAATATTAAAGAATCCCACGTATCATGCCTCTAGACAAAAGCAAACTCTGCTCATGGATAATCTTAAGAATAGAGTATTATAAAGCAAATCAAGAAACATCATGTTTTTCTTACTCTTCCGCGATTATCCCTGATGGGCTTCCAAGTACAGTATAAAATATTAATATATAATGATTCGAATAATCAACGATAAAGCGGTAGGTGGGTCCATTATTAGGCTAGTGAAAGGGTTATGGTGGGGATACCTACCGTGTCCGTGCTATTTTAGCTGGGATTGACACCGGCCCTTTTACCGTTTACGGTTTACGAGCTTAAGTAGAGAGAATTGCGGGAAGTGGGCATTCAACTTAAGGATAGAGAATAATACCAAGTTAAATATTAAGCTTATCCGATGAGTATAAAGTCTGGGGATCGATCGGCAACCTACATGGACACAACTTTTCCAAGAAATCCGGAGATTATACTCCTGTAATAGACAGCAACGGCAACAGCAACAGCGAGTAAATAGAATAGACTTATATAGCTGAAAGTATATGACTATAAGTATATAGAAGATAGTGATCATGGTCCATGCTTGGACTAGACCTAGTTATCTCTGTATAAACATTCACGAGCCTTCTATAAACCAATCTATAGTATCCAAGTAGATATATCATTATCATCACTGAACTCCCCTATACATGCTAAGCCCTACCTGAGATAAGTGCGATCATTTCAAGTCATATCCCTCTGATTTGCAGAATGGTGTATCTTCCAATCGATTAAGTAACTAATAAACCAACTAGATTAGCCTCATTATCTCAATCCAGATCATAGTCCATGCAAGAAAACAAACCATTTCTTCACCCCCCTATCTCATAGAATATTCTGCATCCTATAATCCATACTAACCACCCCACAAGCCGTACACTCCCTTAAAACCCACCAAGTCAGTCCTCATCTCCAAAAAAAAAATACAAAAAAACCTACACCCACGCCTTTCTAAACGCCCCCCTCAACTCCTCCCGTTCAACACCCCCCATAAAATTCCACACATCAGCCACCCTAACCCCCAGAACCACCCCCATCACTACAAAACATTCAAACCTACCAGGAACCCACTACCCCTCACTCTGCTTTTCTTTGCATTGAATTAATCAAACCCGGCATACTTGAACACCCCATCCTAGTTAATATCTCAAGTGCCTCAACCTCTATCTCACTTCTAGCTGACGTTTCCGTAACCGCCTGCTTAGCTCAAACTGAGGCATTTTGGTCAAAACTTCCCTACCAAGATACCCTACACCCGTTATTAAATCCATATACTTAATGAAGGACAAGTATGTACGTACTACATATGGATCTTAACCACTGCAATGGAAGGACCTTCACCAGCAAGTTTGCATACTGTGAATACTGCACGTACTTCAGAGATGATTTTTCCTTCTTCATGGTCAAGTTAATCGTAGATATCTTCCTGTTCTTGGATTTTTTGTTCGAGGGTCCAGGTTGATCCGGAGAGGAAGGTGAGGGGTAGGTTTGCGTAGTCAGTAAAGGGGAACCAGGTTATGTTGGTAGGGATTATCATGTTGAGAGATTGGGTTTACTGGTGCTTGGTGCTTAGAGGGTAGGTAGAGGTGTTTGGTGGTGGGGTTAGGAGTTAAAGAGCCGCAAGGTAAGAGGCAGAGGTCAGCTGATTGGGATGAACCAAGGGCGGTAAACAAGGCAATAGATAAGATACCAGGCGAGTCACGGCTTGGCGAATCAGACCCTGGCCTTGGCACTGGATGTGGAGATGGCGATTACTGTTCCAACCAATTGGTTGGTTGTCCGGCGTGGGAGAAAATTCCGCGTTCTTTATTGATAGGCAGATTTCATGATGTCTTGGCTAAATAGATTATAGATGTGGAGGATTCAGTGCACTTCTTCAAGATACACGTGGAGTAGTGGGGAGTGAACTTTCATAAGTAAAGCAGAATGACTTCATCTAATAATATTCAAGATCAACAAGTCCAGTATTACTATATATTTATTTCTCCGAAATATCAAGTAGATACGAGAAAGCAAGTAACTACCAATCAACACCATCCTATATATCTTAATCAAACACTCATCCTGACAAGAGGACCTTACAGCACATCACCCCAATATAGTAACTCCAGCTGTTGACTCTCATAATACCCCTTCAAAATCAGAGACAATACCTTCTCCCCCATTTTTTCAGGATCCTGCATCCCCACAGCCATAGCATTTGCATATTCCCATCTTATTAGAGACAATACCCAATTCCATGGATCATTCGAGTACATGAAAATCATTTACAGATTTCCGGTCACAGCGGTTCAATCATCCGCGATATAAAAGACCTTGTTACTGATAACACTCCCTACACACGTCCGGGCAAGAAATGCTGCCACATCAGTTTCCATCATATCGAGGAATGGGGATATGAATGGTGTTACGGAGGATGAGATGGCTGAGTCGAGGATGAGTTGTTAGATGGCGTGTTTGGAGTTTGTGGATAGGACGATGAGGGAACGGGGGTCTGGTTTCTTATCGTATACTTCAGCGAGGATTTGTGTAAGAAGCTGTGTGGGACAGATTGTTAGTTTAGAAATGGAGATGGTTTGTAGGGTTGGATAATAGTAGGTTCATGTTTGATTAGATTGATTCATCGGTGCAGAAGATGCTGACGAGGGGGCCAGTTTCGCTATCACTTTTTGGCTGGGTGGTGGTGCGTTTTATTAATATAGGCAGATTAAATTAAGATGTTTCGGTATTGGAGGTGGTAAAGGTGGCATTTTTTGATAATATAGGTAGACTGTGACGAGACATCTTGATAGTATTGGTGGTGTTTATGGTGTTGGTGTTACAGGGCTACTTATGTAAGTACAGGACATTGGGATAGGACAAAGCAATCAGAGTTTGTCTTGTATACAAGTCAGTGAAAGAGGTCAGCTATGGAGACACGAGGACAAGTCTATTATAGGGTCAGGAACTTCCCGTCTTGCTCTGTCATTGCTTTATTGAATCGCGATGGACATGCCTTGGGGAACACCGGGTGATTCATTCAACTTTTATGGTAAATAAATACAAAGGAGCATTCCGGATCACACTTTTGGAGACTAGACAAATGATAGTTTTTGATGAAACCTGGGTTCTATCTCGTATTGAGTGACTTCAATAAGTCAAGTAAAGTTGCCAGAGGATGGTGAGTGAGCTCTAGAGAAGGCGAAACAAGGTAATTTGAACCATGGTTGATATACTCAACCTAGGTATAACGCGTGGCCCATCCAGGGTAGTATCGTCTTCAGAGCGGTATAAGTCTGCTGGTGTAGAAGATTCATCATGGACCTGAGATAGAGACCATGGCAGATAGCCTTGTGTAGATGATAACAACGAGAACACGAATGTGCGGGACAAAAGAGATAAACAAAGGCGTGAACGATGCCCGAGTCACCTGACCAGCCAGGAATCTACGGTTTATGAAAGTTCCGGGAATTGTGGGTTTTATCAACTCAGAAATCTCCTGAAAGGTATGGTTTTAAAGGGATACATGTAAGAATACTATACTGCTCCAGACCAGATCATATTAAGACTCGTATGAACAAAAACCATCACTCAAACTAATGCTACTAACCCCCTAAATCAGACTAAATACCACTCTCGACCGTGATGCCACCCCCCTAATAATCCCCATCAAGCAAAATCGCGTCGTCCTCCAGCTCCTCCACAGCAGGCTGCCCCAAAACACCCTTATACACCCCATCCTCATCCACCAAGTCAATCAAAAAATCAATAGATCTCGCTCCATGATTCAGCCTTGTCGCCTCAACATTGGCATATTCCCCTGCCACCCGAACCACTTCCCATTCTTCCGGATTATACCCAACAACGAATAGAAGGGAATCGTCCTCGAGCGTTTGCGCATCCGCAATAAGCGAAATTCTATAATCAAGAAGCGAGTTTTTGGGGACACCTTCAGCCAGAAAGGTCTTGATGGCTTGAGTGTTCCAGCCCAGAAACGGTGAGACGAAGTGCTCGGTGATGGGGGGGCTGGTGACGTCGTCAAAGGTGAGGTTCTGGAGCTGGTCGGGGGCGAGGGTGGTCATCAAGATGAGGGATCGCCGGAGGTAGGGCCGTTTTTCGTAGGCGGCAGTTAAGATATGATCAAGGGTCTGGGGAGGAGAGGAGTTAGTAGGAGTATTGGGGTTGATAAGGACAGGAGAGGAGAGGAGAGGGGGGGGGTACGTCAAGTGGGATCTCGACAGTGCAGAAGATTCCATGGATTTCGCAAGTGAGATTCGTTGGTCGGCTTTGAATGGGATACATTGCATCGGACGGTTTAGGGATTTTGGTATGGAAGCGAGTAGATTTGGTTATGCTTGGGAAGTGGGATGAAGAATGTGTTGGAGAGGATGAGAACCAAGAATGAAGATGGCAATGCCGCCGGATATGACTAACGGACCCCTCTGCTATTTCCTCCGAAGTCACACACCTTGTGCAATTCTGACAGACCACTGTAACGGACAGACTGATGTTACTTCCATTTCGACAAATGGCATTCCTTATTCCTTGTGAGCAATTTGTGCTGTGATATGCTGTGAGGCACACAAGGAGGCTGGAGACTCCGTCGTGTGTGATATGGAAGTTATGGGATAGTGGGTTTGTCTCTCCCTTGGATGCCGCCCCTCAAATGCGTAACGTTTCCTTCTACCAAGTATACAAGCTTAGGGAGCTTGATGGCTACATTTATGCAATATGCGAAAGCCCACCATTTTCAATTCATACAGATAATCTCCCTCGCATAATAGTAAAATCCCGACCTGTCTATTGGTCGCACCGTGCAACCGCAAGGCTTAGCAGCGGGGTCATTGGATAAAGCTTCTGTTACGATCGTGCACTTGTAATAGGAAGTTCAGCTATCAATAATAGCAAGATTTCACAGGTCTGCCGTTTAGCAGAGGGCTGGAATCCATCAGGCCTGGAATGCGCATCACTTACGTAGTTGGTTAGCCAGACCTCTGCAATCTGTACTACGGTTTACTAATAAGAGCGAGGAGAGGCGTGTCATAACTCGAGATGGGACAAGAACAGGGTAGATAGTGTGTTGATTCACATCTGGCCAGGCATCCTTGGGATAGGTTTCAGACATATGCAATGCATTGGCACAAGGATATGGGGATACTGCAAGGCAAGATGCAACCCGGGACAATGAAAGGGACAATGAAAACGTTCTTATTCAGTTGTCTTTGTTCCAAAAATAAGTGTACCGCTTCTCAGTGGCCCACTCCTTAACAGTCTTGCCCGTGGAATCCCTCGCCTCGGGATCTGCCCCATACCGCAAAAGGGTGTCGAGTACTTGGAAATTGGGATAAAGGTTACTTTGGACATAGAATGACAACGGAGCCCGTCCGAGTTCATCCTTGGTGTTCACATCCCTATCTGCCCCATGTTGAAGGATGTATTCCAAGGCATCCAACTGGCAACCTCTCATTGCGATATGTAACTGTCTCACCCGCTACCGTTCGACTAAGCTTGGCTCCAGCTTCTAAGAGAAACTCCATGCAGGCAATGTTCCTAAAACCCATGACACGGTGGAGAGGGCTCCAGCCGTCGGGGGAGCTGCAGTTTACTTCCGCGCCCTGGTCGATAAGAAACGATAGGAGAGGAAATTCACTACCAATTGCTTCATACTGAGCGGCTAGAAGAAAGGGAGACCAACCGTCCTTGGTCAAGTCGTTTGCCAGGTTATCCAAAATATTTCGCGAAATTGTCCAGAGCAGCTTCACGACTTCTAAACAACCAGCCTTGCACGCCGAGTGAAAAGGCAGGGCATCATTGTCATCCCGCGCTGAAGGGTCCGCGCCATTTGCGAGCAGCAGCTCTACAGTCTCCAGGGGTGCCTGATATGCCGCGACGTGCAGCAGAGACCCGCCGACCGGTTGATACATGTCCCCGCTCCCAAAGTTCACCAGTCTTTCATTAATTCGGTCGCTCATTTGCTGAAAAGAGCGAACAACCTGAGGATTTCCATTCTGGACTGCAACATACAGTAGAGTGTCACCCATTGGGCTAAGGGCCTCCATGTCTGCACCGTGATCAAGCAGCATTTGGATTGTTTCCATACCCTGCGCCGTCGAGACTGCGTAGTATAAGATTGGCAAAGACATCTCATCGTATGTCCAGTTTGGGTTTGCCCCTCTTGCGAGAAGAAGTCGCAAGACTTCAATCTGAGCTTGCCATAGAACCTCTTTGGAACGAATTCTTCCTTCGTTCTCGTCCCGGATACAGTACGCCGCAGCCTTGGCCAGGCCTTCGTCTAAGATCCGTTGAGGAACGTCTCCAGGATAGCATCGCAAAAGAACTTCCAGGGGCTTCGCATGCCAATTTTCTGCAGCCAGAGCGACCGCATCTTCCCATTCTGCAGTGGTGATCTGATCGGGCGACAACCAGTCAATCAGGACCTGCATCACATCGGCAGCATCCCAGTAAGCCGCTGTGACAAAAGGAGTCCGTAGCACCGAGTCTGGCCTTTTCCTCCCAGGACGATCATTCTGATCGAGTCTGATAGGATCCGCACCAGCCCCAAGAAGAAGGCAAGTAATATCCGCCTTATTATACCATGCGGCGAAATGCAGAGACGTCATACAGGGGTTGTTGTATGCATCACCACCCTTTTCCTCGACTCTGTAGCCACGGTCAATTAACCGCTGCACGACTTCCACATAGCCGCCCATAATAGCCTCATGAAGTGGATTACGCCATTCGAACCGCAAGCCTGCGGCTTTTACGTCCGGGTCATCCAGAAGCCGAACTAGACCATCCCAGTTCCCCGTTCGAGCCAAAGACTGGATGTCTCGGGTCCACCTGGTATGCTTCCTTAGGGAAGGTGACAGTCGGGTTGTCATTAGGAATCAGACAATTCGAGGCCGGGGTAGTGAGTGCGAGAAGGGACGAGATTTTGGGTGGGTTGGGAGAACAGATGAAAGATAAGGAAGGCGAAGCGAACAGACTGAAATCGTCTCTCATTTGTTTGCTGGTCGGAAAGACGAAATTCTCCAGCTAGTGTCTAGTCTATAGCTAGCGGTTGTCCGGCTCGACCTAGCAGCTAGATCGCATGCCATTGAAGGCATCATATAAAATTAATTCAAATGAAGGTCCTCTGGTCCCATGACTGGGGCTCCCCAGGGCCTCAGGCAACCCCTTCGTACGGGGCTGAGTGATGCTCAGCCTCGTTGTCAGCTTCTTTTTGGTCACACGTCAGGGGGCGTGCACATACCCAGCCTTCCCAGCTCATCACGGGAAGGTCGATGGATGGGGGTTCACCCTCATAACAACTACACGATCAGGCTAGTCTGTGCGCCCCCCAAGGAACAAACAGCGGGCATCGCGATGCCTGAGCAACATCATGACGAACTTGCCAAACCTGACCATGATGCGTACAGGCTGGGACCATGAACAAACAGAATATGGTGATCGTGTGTAAACCCCTCCTTTCTAGAGGCTGTTGCCCGCCTTATGCGAGTAGCCGACGCCATACCCCATTGTTGGTGATGGAGACGCTTCATTATCGTACCGGCATGATCGTGTCAGAGCCGCTATCACTCTGGATGGTTCTACTCAGAGGCTCGAAATACATTTCTTGACATTTGATAGATTTTCACCGTTTGCTGCAATGTTGAAAACTAAATGCTTTAGACATATGCGATCTATTTCCCCGCTAAATCCTCTTTGATCAAGTCCACTGCCCGTTCCGCAAGGGCATATACCATTGTCTGGGGATTAGCCTTGGGCGCAATAGGGATAACACTGGCGTCTACAACCCGCAGTCCCTTGGTGCCCCAGACCCGTAAGCGGGAGTCTACAACGCCACCCTCCTCCCGGGGCAGCATGGCACATGTACTTGTCGCATGATATGTGCTTCTCCCGGCAGATTTCACGTAATCTTTGACTTCGTCCAGGGATGCTGTCCGCAGATCATCGGGCACACCGGGGCTGCGTTTACCACCGGGTTTCAACATGCAGGCAAGAGGCTGCGATGAGGCAATCGCGTCAATGAATCGCGTATGACGGGCCGACATCTCCAGATCGGCGGGGTGACTTAGGTAGCGTGGGTCGACGATGGGAGGCTTAGCTGGGTCGGCGGATGAGACGTGACATATACCGCGCGACAGCGGGTACAGTAGAAAGGAACAGATTGTAATATAGTTCTCAGGGAACTTATGATCAGGTTATTTGAGAATCAACGCTGGAGCCTTTGGAATTTCTCCGGGCAGGGTAAGTGAAATAGCCGCCTGTTGCTTCGCGAGGATTTTGCAGGATAGAACGGATAAAGGCAGCAAAATCTGCGCTTGATGAGTCCGGTACAGTGGCTGCAAGGATGGTGGCAAGATCTTCGGAGCCGGTGTCTGGCTTGGAGAAATCGGAGAGGGGGAGGAGGGTGGAAGAGTAATTGCCTCCGATGGTGAAGAGGCCGAATTATCGGGTTTTGTAATCTTCTATAGCTGCTCCAAGAACTTCGGGAACCCGACGCATGAGATTATCTTTAGTGTTGATAAAGACTTGGACCTCAAAGATGACTCCTGGCAATGGGTGGTCTTGGAGATTCTCGCCGACATTGGGATTGTCCACTACTACCGGGGTGTTAAATTTTTCTAGGGTATCTAGTGAACCAATGCCTGACAGCTCAAGAACTTTGGGTGAGTTGAAGATTCCGACTGAGATAATGACTTCGCGGAGTGCTTTGACGGTGAATTCAGTGTCGCCCTTTGTGTATTTGGCACCGGTCGCAGTGACATTGCCATTGGGAAGGGTTTCCATTGACCAAGGCCTCACTCACCACATGGAGGTTCGGATGTCCTTTCGCAGGCAGATAATATGCGTTGGCCGAGAAACTGCGTGCAGGATCGATAGCTGCTGCATTGGTATAACCCCCCAAACCATCTCCGGAAAATGGATCGCTGGACATGGGATAGCCCAGCCCTCTCACAGACTCAATCCAGGCGTTGGCGAGGGGTCATCAATTGCATCTGGGAACAACGCCTGGAGAGGACCGTCGATACCATTTAGTTTCGGATCCACGTATTCCAGCCCAAGCTCCTTTATTTTTTCCTCGGACGAGAGTGTAAGACTAATTTTTCGATAGTAGGGGCTGAACGTAGCCCAGTTCCAGCCTTCATTTCCCAAAGCACCCCAGGTATCGACATTGGCTCGGGAGTTGGCGATAAAAGCCATTCCATTCATGGCGCTGGTGCCACCGAGCATCCGGCCATGGGGCAGGGGAACATGTTGGCCGCTCAGAGATACCTAACAGACCGGTTAAGCCAAGCGAGGCCAAGGGTTGGACGGAAATACCTGGGGCACCGTGATAAATTACCAGTCAGAGTCTGTGGCTACCAGAGCTGGCCATAATTCTGGAATACCCGGAGGTCCTCGGTCTAGTCCTGACCAGCTTCAAGAACAATAATCTGGTCGGGGTTTTAGGATAGACAGGCGGCGAGCACGAGGCCGACGATATCTGCCTCGGTGACTGACATTGTACGCAGGATATCGAGCTTTTATTGAATCTGTAGATCCTGTAGAGCTCGCATAGTTACTGTGGTGTTAACAAAAAGAAAAACATACAACAGAAGGGATTCGCTGGTGGTCACCCACCCAACTACTAACCTCCCGGCGTGTGGCTTAAGTACGGCTGAGCGGACGGGAAGCCCTGTTTTCCACACCCTGTGGTCGTATGTACTGATTATATCTCCAGGACAAATTATAGAGGGACGTCTGCTGAGTAGGCGCAACGCACTTCATACCTGGTGTGAGAAAGTGGTCAGCAATGCCCCAGTCATACGCTCACGGGCCAGCGTACAATAGTAGCAGAAACCTTTGGACACACAGCCACAATATGCGTATGAATAAAGATAGGACGAGAATAAAAGAGGCAGTAGATGGATTTTGGTTAGTGAAAGCCCGTGGTGGCTGTGAGGATAGGTCACATTATATACTATCATGGCCAACGGCTACAAGGTGGAGGAGGGCACTGGAATCAAGGACCGTTGGTCAGAACAAAGGACATCCCTCACAGCCTTGTGATGGCCTGGCCGATCACAAAATAGTCCATAAGCACTAAACAGGTACAGCCTGTCAGAAAGGAGTATCCAGTGTTAACTGGCGGAGTGGCGGACATTGTCCGACCAGTGGTGGGTGAGGGGTGGGGGAGGTGGATTGCAACGGGCGATCCCGCCAGCGGTCGGACGAAAGAACCGGCGTCTAAAACGTCAGCACTAACAGCACGTGATTGTAGGCCACCACGTCTTAATGTTGGCTGGTCCCGGTTCTCCCTTTTTTCAATGGCTGCTACTGGCTGCTGCGTCTACCATTTCCCGTCTCCTTGTTGCCCACTCAATGCTATCCCCAACTACCGAGGAGCTTTGCTCGCGCCTGAACAAATCCGGTAAACAACGACAAAAGCAGTGGAGGCCCAGGTCTAAGACTGGCTGCTTCACTTGCAGGTACGAGACCCTTGCTGCCCGGGTGGACAATGTATCATCCGGTACCTGGCTGACTGCGTAGAATCCGGCGAGTCAAATGTGATGAGTCCAAGCCGAGGTGGGTACAACAAATTCCTTTCTGGATTTACTCCCGTTCCTGATCTCCTGGGCCAAGCGATGTCCACTAATCATTAGAGTACTTGCAGCTGTCGGAAATGCACTTCCACGGGCCGGAAGTGTGATGGCTACGAAGGCCCGAGCAACAAGCGCACAAAAAGCACACTCACTTACACCCACAACTTGGTACAGGTGCCGTCGGACTGGAATCTTGTCGGGCATAATTCAATGGAGAATACATATTTCAACTACTTTCGCATGGTGACCATCCCCAGTTTGACGGGTTTCTTTGACTCGGGGATCTGGTCCTACCGATTACCCCAGGTCTCACATCACTACCCGGCTCTGTGGCATGCAATGGCCGCGCTTGCGTCTTTGCACTGGGACTTCCTTGAGGAAGAGACACCCATCACTCCTGTACGGGTATCTCAAAGCAACCGGGTTCAATTCGCGTTGAGACAGCATACCAAATCCATTCAGCTATTGAGGGAGATGATATCATGGACGCGCTTGACGGTCCACGATAAGTTGGCTATTCTTGGGACCTGCATTATATATATCTGCCTCTTCAGTCTGCAGGGCTTACACTGGGAATCTTTCAAGCATATCGGTGGTGCCTTGATGATATGCTACAACTGGCGTCTTGAATTCGAGGCACATGACTCTGTGGACATGTCCCCACTAGTTGTTCTCTTGGCCCAGCTCGACAGCCAGGCCCGTCCAATGTTTCTGCTCCAACAACTTCCTATCCCTTGGGCGCAGACCCAGTTTGCCCTGCCTGCACCCCAAACCCATTTCACATCTCTCCCCGAGGCGCATGAATCCCTGGAGGTCCATATAAATAACATGTTACAAGTTGTTACAAGTGGCTCTGACATCGCTGCGGCGGAAGGGCCTGCTAAACTCGAGAAGTGTCATGAGGACTTTCGTCAATGGGATGAAAGGCTTGCCCGGTATCTTGCGACTTCTTCCCCCGATCGGGAGAACAAAGGCTTGAACATTCTCTACCTTCGGCGGTTATATGCGAAAGTGCTGCTGTGTCTGGATCCATCCAAGGGTGAACTTGGTCATGATGACTTTATCGATGACTACGCGCAGATGCTCCAACTGGTTGGTACAATCTTAGAAGACGAATCCTTGGAAGAGGCATTGACTCCTGCTTTAATCCAACCAAAACGGCACTTCAGTTTAGAAAGCACTGTTACCGAGGCTTTCTTCCTAATTGCGGCTCGTTGTCGGGAGCCGATGATTCGACAAAAGGCACTAAAATATATGAAACTATATCCTCGTCGCGAAGGCATCTGCGGGACCATGCTAGCATTACATGCCGGAGAGAAGCTTATTGAGATTGAGCGCACAGCATGCCAAACAGCTCCACTTGGGTCATGCACCCACGGGCGATGGGTATGTGCCAACCATCGCATGGCAGTTTTACGATTCGCCGATCTCACTGGGGAGAGGGTTTCCTTTGAGATGTTAACCGCGGAGGAGGCGAAGCGTGGCATACCGGGCAGAGTGTTTATATTCCAAAAGACCCGGTAGCCCATCCTGGTTCCATGTTAGAGTCTCCTGTACATACTATATGACTTATGATGACATGGTCAGTGCATAAATGTCCGTGATTCTGACGCCGCATTGAACGGATAATGGATACATACCGTATTTACATCCTCATAGATTGCTTGGATCTCCGATCCATGGTGCGATACGGCTATCGGACCCATCGGCATTCGGTCCGACCGAACCGGGGATTATCGGTTATCCGACTGATAAGCATCGAGGTTATCAGACCTTATCACCTTATCGCCCCGCCTCTCCAAGTGCTTCCCGCAGCCCCGCCCGGATGGCCTCACCCCTCAGGCAGTGGAAAAGTTACCAGATCCCACCGATAAGTGGTTCAGCACATTGCTTCAACAAAGTTCAAACAACAAACCTTCAACCACAATGACTCAACAAACACACGATCACCCTCTTCAAACCCCCGAGATGATCAATGAGGTTACCAAAGCCATCGACGACGCCAGCGAGGAGCTGCGTGCATTGAACCTCGAGGCAAGTCACATTCTTACTTCAATTCCATCAACTCTAACATCCCCTCTCTATCTAGATCTTCAACAACCCAGAAGTCGCATTCTAAGAGGTTAAGGCCTGCAAATTACTCTCCGAATGGCTCGAGAACCGCAGATGGAGCGTCCACTGTGGCGTCTACGGAATCAAAACCACCTTTAAAGCCCGTTTCTCTGTCAAAGAAGGTGGTCGTACCGTTTACTTCAACGCCAAGTACGGTAAGTCTGCACCATAATCTCCTAAATACTCAGGCAGTCTAATAATTTGTCAGACACCCTCTCCACAATCAGCCACACCTGCAGCCACAACCTAATTACCACATCTGCTCTCTTCTCCGCCATCAGCCTCAAATCCATCCTCAAAGCCTACTCCATCCCCGGCATACTTGTCATAATGAGCACCCCCGCTAAAGAATTCTAAGAGGGGAAATGACTCATGGCATAAAACGGCGCCTGGAAGGGATTCGATTCCTGCGTTATAATACACAGAATGCTGGATTTTAGTATACCAGTGTGCTACATTAAGGCATCATTGAAGTTACATGCTAAGTTCAGGGGTAAATCTGCGCATACAGCAGCGGGGCCCTGAATAAAAAAGAATACATATGATGCAATTATACATACATATACAGGGATTATCTTGTTAAGACAATATATTCAAAAGAGTGAGAGTATCCAGAGATGTATATTAAAGGTGGGAAAGATAGCCAATATAATTCCGGATTATGCGGAGGGGCTGTTTAGTGTTAGGGCAATAACAGTGAAGGGCGTGGAGAAGTTGAGGGAGAGGATGGAGAGGGTGTTTCAGGGGGTGGCAGAGGCGACTGGGTGTAAGGTTGAGTTGGAGTGGTGAGTTCTCTTTTTTGATAAGTGATTTGATTAGGGGTTGGTAGTTTGGAAGGGGTGCGCTAATAAGTGGTGATAGGTTCGCCCTTTATGAGGACGTCGTGACAAATGATACTCTCGCGGAGCAGTACAGGCAATATATGTTGCAGTATCTGGGATTGCAGCCGGAGCAGATGGTACTGATGAAAGAGGCTAGAATGGTCCATGACTCACTGGGAAGCTCGTGAGTTTTTATATATATTGTTTGAGAGAGAACCACGGGTGCTAACTACAGCAGTGATTTCGGGAGCTGCTCATATATCTGCCCTGGTATTCAAGCAATGTTCAATATCAAGGCATCAGATCTTCCACATTTGATTGGATTCCGCGAGGCAGCACAAGGCGATATTGCACATGAGAAGGCACTTCGGGCTGGCAAAGCTAATACTCTGATATTTCTGGATATGTTGACAAATGATGCTTTTACTACGAGGATGAAGGACGAGTTTAGGGCAGCGATGAAGGAAGCTGGGCGTCTATCTGAGTAATCCGGTCTTATTCAAAACACTACCCACGAAATAATTCCAAGCAGGGGGTTATCAGCATGCAACCTAAAGCCTAGATAAGACCCAATGTGCAGATGAATCAATCATTTCACTCCTCCACCTTGAGACCATCCAACAAATTACCATATGAAGCCTCAACATCTCCACTTGTATCAACCTAATAAACCATCAATACCAACCAACAAACAATAGAAGACCACCTACCTCAACCAAGAGCCCCCTGCGACCATAGTGCCCCAGGACTCTCTCATTCTCAGCAACATAGTGACTATATCTCTGATCGAACGTCTCTCCATCATCCACCCGACCAGGAATATTCCTAGTCCGAAACCTCTCCTTGGCGACCTCCCTCGGACAGTTGAAGAAGAGGACCAGATCCGGCGACCCGATCTGCTCGAGTCAGCACGTAAAATGAACATGCAGGAGGCGTATCCTTACAGCTTCCTCAACAGGCCCTGCCTGCTCCAGCACGCGAGGAACGCCATCAATCACGAGGTTCTTCTTCCCCTCTCGCTCCAGGCTCTCAACCTCATCTCGGAGAATCATGATCAGATCTTCGACGTCGACCAAAACGTTGCTCTCAATTGCCTTGGTGGCCTCTGGACTCAATTTGTTCGAGTTGGACCAGTCGCGCAAAAGATCGCCGACTGAGAGGTGATGGTAGTGATACTCTTCAGCTAGTTTCTTGCATAGTGAGCCCTTTCCTGCGCCGGGTGCACCTGCATAGGTGTTTTAGTGGAGTTGTGTGAGGCTGGATCTAGCACTTACCTATGACGTAGATACGGGAGTATTCACGGGATTCCATGGTGCTTGTGATGTTGAGTTTTTTATTTCAAGTTGGAAGTGCGGAAGTACAGGCTGAGAAATGGTGGGTGACATCTTAAAAGCCATGGATTTGTCTTTCGGTATATTAAATATTAATAGTGTGAATTATGAAGAAATTTTTTCCTCGATAGTAGTGAACATGGCCTGATGAATAAAAGCTTGGGATGTGAAGTTTTGCTTCTTTCACCCGTAGTAAGAAGTATGGTTCTGCAAAGCCACCAGTCCCCGCCTTTGCAGTATCACAAGAAGAAGAAAAAAGTTTGCGAACTTGATTCACCTTTCCACTAAAGATCTCTGCCCTTGATGCAAAGAGGTTTATCCCTATAGAGCTCCAGACTCTGACAGCTGTGCTAACTCCTTACTCCATACCAGACAGAAACCCTCACACACCAACCTACAAATAAAACCCAACACTCCTCCCTTCTACCTCAACGCACATCCATTCCCCAATCCATCCACCCCCAACCCTCCAACCTCCAAAAAAATGCTCCTCCTCGAAGTCGAACGCAAATTCCCCCGTCTCACTACAAAACTCCACCTCGCCCCAACCCACCACCACCCCCCTTCCGCACCATCAACTACCTCGGCACCAAAACCCTCCACGACACATACTACGACATCCCCTCTTCCTCTTCCAGCAGCACCCACCCCCACTACCTCTCCACAAAGGGTATCTGGATCCGAAAACGCAACAATACCTGGCAAGCCAAGATCCGGCGCGGAGGGAACTACACCAACTCCCAATTTCAGGAACTTTCCTCGCCTGCAGAGATCTCCTCCTACTTGGCGACCATCACTGGTGTGAACAAGCCCGAGAAGGTTAACTTTGGACTCGTGCCGATGGCGGATTTTGTGACTGTGCGGGAGAGTTGGATTGCGGATAGGGAGTTTACTATTGTGCAGGATGAGATGGATTTTGGACATACCGTAGGGGAGGTGGAGATGGAGTGGAAGGGGGAGTGTAAAGGGGATGTGGAGGGGTTTAGGAGGAAGAAAATGGAGGAGATGGATGGGAAGATTGGGGAGTTTATGAAGAGATATGGGTGGGCTTTTTGTGGGGGGGTGGCGAAGGGGAAGTTGTCGGCTTATTTCGAGATGAGAGGGGGTCGTTAGGTTGGTGGGGATGGAGAGGTGGAAGGATTTGAGGTCAGAATAAAGGTTGATAGTGGATATGTGGCTGTGGGATACTAGTGTTGTGGTTGGAATCGGTATTGGGTAGAGTACTTGGGGTTTGGTACGATGTGTGGGGGAGGTGGGTTGGGTTTGGAAGCTATTCGCATACTGCAAACAAGTAGTAACCTTAATACACATATGTTCTAACTTTATATTAGTCTACTACTACCACAACTGTTTTTCAGCGCTGCGATTGCCATTAGAAGAGCTATTGAAGACTTTCCCTTATTCTCGTTTAAGCAGACCCATAGCTCCACCCAAGCGTTCTTGATATAAGATCTATAGGAGTGGGTCAGAGTGGGCTGACAAGATGATATGGAGACGGGCGGGTCTCCCGAACAATGCTTTCTCGGCATTGAGCTTAACTTGAAGTCAAAAAAGAATGAACCATTGAATGTATACAATAGCTTCCGGATCCGTTTCCATGGAACTAGAGTTGAGCTACATTGGATGGTTCCCCCACCAATCAATATGCATGGCTACAAGGGGAAAGCCGAGGCATTAGGATGCCTACTATGGCCTAAGGCATGAATACTACAAGGGTGGCGGTGTGGCGGTGTGGCGGTGATCGTAGTGTGGCTGTAGCGCTAGTAGGCCTCAGAATCCTGTATGGAGTTGTCGACACCTCTCCGCTTAGTCTGACGGGCCTCCCACTCTCCTCGGTCGGTTAATCGCAAAATTGGTGAGATTCATTCTCTGCCACCCCCAGCATAATGAAGACCAAACGGCAACGAGCAGCGACGCCAAGATCAAGAACAGGATGTCAAACCTGCAAGTAAGTCCAAAGCTCAACCGCAGATGTGCCTATCTCACTAACCCAGCCTCTGATCAGGATCCGACATGTCAAATGTGACGAGCAACGGCCCGAATGCCATCAGTGCAAGCGAACAGGAAGAAAGTGCGATGGATACACCCAACAGCGCCCGCAAAGCGACGTCGTACCATCCATGAAACCAAAGTTAAGCACCGACCATCGGATCGTCCTTCGGGCGGGGTCAAGAGAAGAACGGCATTACCTATACTTCTTCAACACACAGACTGCCCACGCGCTATCCGGGTTTTTTGAATCGGAGCTCTGGGGACGCAATCTTCCGCAGCTGAGCGAGTGCGAGCCTATCGTCAGACATGCCAGTGCGGCTGTGAGTGCAGCCCATGAGCGGGCACTCGCGCTGCAACAACATTCATCGGGCGCAGTCCGACGGAACAACGACCGGTTTATTGTGTATCATTATAACGAAGCAATCCGGCATTTGATGGCGTATCTGGCATTTCCAGGTGAAAAGACTGATTTGACTCTCATCACATGCTTTCTGTTCGTGTGTCTCGAGATGCTGAGTGGTAATTCCAGACAAGCTCTGGATCACATGGAGGCGGGATTGAAGATCATTCAACGGGCAACAGACCAAACAACTGGGTCAAATGCGACCGACAAAGAGCTTTTGCATTTGGGTCTCCGATTGAATATCCAACTCGCAATGAACGGACGCTCTATGGTTTACTTCGATCTTGAGTCCATATGTCCTGAAGAATTGGTAAATGAAACACCCGTTTGGTCGAATACCTCTCAGGCCCGACATGCGTTGGATATACTCATGAACAGGACATCAATGTTTGTCTGCCTGGCAGGGTATGAGCCCACGGATCGCACACACTTGGAGCCCCAGCAGCATCAGCTCCTCCAAGAATTTGCGACATGGAATAGGGCGTTCAACGCCCTCAAAAGTAAACCACGACGTTCTGCAAAAGCAGACCCCAGGGCGCTGCTGCTCCTTCGCATGCTGTACCTTGACTGCTGGATATGGGTGAAAACTTGTCTGTCCAGACACGAGACCGTATACGACAGCTTCACTTCTGCTTTCGCAGAAATTGTGAATTGTGCAGCCCAGATAATTGATATCGATGCTGTCGTCGATCGGAAATCAACCAAATGTGCTCCGGACATGTTCACGCTTGAAACCAGTATCATCACCGGTCTATACTATACAGCAATCAAGTGCCGCAATCCAATCATTCGTCGAGAAGCCATCCGGCTCTTGGATCAATGTACCAAACAAGAGGGACTCTGGAATAAGCGTGTTGTCGCGAAGGTCGCCCAAGTGATCATGGAACTGGAAGAAGAGAATCTGTCATATCTCCCTATCGCAAAAAGAATACCGGAGGAGAAGGACCGTATATATGAGACCGTCAAATCTATTCCGGTGGGCGAGAGTATGCAATGTCGCCGCCAGTTGGTTCTGTTGTCGAAGCCAAACGGGCCAGACGGAGCATGGCTGACTAGATTCCGTTTTGTGGAGTGGTAGCATTATTTATAGGCTAGATTATTTTTTTTCTCGCATTATCCGTGTCACTTATCATTCGCACCTATGCAGCCCTGCTATTGGAATACGTGTAATCGATGATAGATAGTATGGTTGGCATCTCGCTTGATACACGACTCAGCCAATCAGAGTGCATCGCTATTAGCGCGGTTTGCGAATTTTCCAGAATGGGTAATCCGCTGGCGCGGCCCGTGCCCAGCGCACGAGGCTTGCCAAGCTAGGATTCAGGCCCCAGCGCTGGATTCAGCATCACCCGATTCTAGGCATGGTTTTGTGCCTGGGTCGTTGTCGACGGCATCGCGGATGATGAAGGTCAGTACATTTCCACTCTGGGTGGGTTCTTGGTCAAGAGGCCTCCGAAGTGTTACAACGGGGTGAGTTTGCCAAAGACCTTTTTCTCCGATGGTCACATCCAATGACTCAGGCCCCCTACTGACACATGCTTTCGAGTTCTGTAGAACGGCACTAGAAGGGAATGACGGTTTAGATCCACGGTGGTAATGGCATGGTATAGCCTAGTTTATCCAATTTTTCGCCCGTCCGTTTACTACTTACCTTCTACTGTTACTAACTTCATCGCTCTCTAAAGGGCTCCAATCTATGCTATGTCAGACGGTCGATCACCGAAATTTGGAAGCATTTTTCAAACATTGTGCCCTATCTAAGGCTACACTCATCCCTTCAACTTCCCAAGACCAACCGGAACACAGTTCCTCGTCGCTTTCCGAAAACTAAGACAAGTGATCCTAAGGAGAAGAACAATTCGATCTGTCGAACTAGCCTCATATCTTGGACCTCCTATCCCTCATTGGGTGACGATTATGGTCATGGTGTTAAGCCTCTCTTTGGTGAAGCCGGTAGTTGCTTTGCGCCAGGAGAGTGGGGATTTCCTCCTTCCCTGCATTTCCGAGCGTACAATTGAGCTTTGGTTCTACAGGACAGGATTTGTGCCCCCCGACAACGGTCAGTACATATCGTCAGGTAGCGATCCACATGTTGAATATGTCGACATGTTTGATGACACAGATAAAATTCAGCAGGTAGATCTGAGAAGACTTTCAACGAAATGCACCCGCTGTTCCAAGTTCTCCAATTCTCGCGGGATGGCTACAAATTTGATGCCATGCTTTTGGAGGGCTGCACGAAACGCCCGACCGAGTGATCTCCATTCCTCGGTGTCATAACATTTCATCCTGACTCCATCGCTAGTTAGCCAACTCTCATTGCCCGGCTCGCAGACAATGACAAGTGCGTTCTTCATCCGCTCCTTGAGTATATGCCATTCCTCAAGTGCGGTGAGCTCCTCTGCCGCAGATTGTCCGAGAAAAAAGCCGGCGTATACGATCGGGTCGATTCCAGATCTGTCTGAAATAAACCAGCTTTCGTCCAGTTTCATTTCAGTCTCGAACTGAGCCCGAAGAGTGCGCTTCTGCAGCTCTAGCCCCGCATTTGGCTGTCTGACATGGACTGCAGAGAAGCCGTCTGTGCGCATGACGTGTCGGACAACCTCATCAACACTCTTTGGCCCTTTTGTATTTATCGCAAAAGAAGCTATGTTGGTCGATAGATAATTTTTCAGCGCCCCATGGAGGGTCGTCTTGCCTGTACAATGGGCACCAACCAAGTAGATGTTTGGCGGGTGGATCATGGTGGAGAGATATCCACCACGGTCACTGGTGTATGAATTATCAGTGTGCGTTCAAGCGCTGACGTCAATGGCGTACCTTTTAAAACAGCTTTGGCAATATGCGATCAAATATTTAACAAGAATGTGCGCTTGTGAGCAAAGGTGGCGTCTAGCCCAGTATTAGGGGTGTTCAGTAAGCCCTAGAATCTGCTGTCATGATTTACTCCAGTGTGATTCATGCATCATTTGCTGATATTGTGATAGCCAAGATTATATTCACAACAGCAGCAGCGATGTGATAAATTCTGACAGAAACCTGTCAGCATACTTGACTTCACTCCTTGCTGAAACTAATTCACAAAGTTACTCAGCAATACTACCAGGTGGAATCACTGCTATGAAAGTTAATGACAAGGTTTTACTAATTCTTTCTCTCTTTGTCATTCTTGGACTTGCTGTCTTCGTGCTTTTCTTATCCTGGTTCACAAAGGCATCTAAGCTTTTCAACCCTCCAAAATGCCCTGTCTCCGTGAATTATCATTTTACCCGGCAGTGCAACAAGAGTTGTGGCTTCTGTTTCCATACTGCATCTACTTCCCATGTGGAAAGTATTGAGAATGCCAAGCGGGGACTTGCCCTCCTCCAAGCCGCAGGTATGAAAAAGATTAACTTCGCCGGCGGGGAGCCGTTCCTGGACAAACAACGTCTTGGGAAAATGATAGACTACTGCAAAGAAGACTTACACCTCGAATCAGTCTCCATCGTCACAAACGGTAGCTTAGTCACCAGGAACTTTCTCGCTAGACATGGACATAATATCGATATTCTCGCCGTTTCCTGTGATTCTTTCAATGAACATACCAACACCAAGATTGGCCGGGGATCCGGCGATCAAGTTTCAAAGCTTTACAAGATACGAGACCTGTGCCGCGAGTACGGTATCAAGTTCAAGATCAATACCGTGGTCTGTCGGCTTAACTTCCAAGAGAATATGAATTCCTTCATCGAAGACCTACAGCCATTTCGCTGGAAGTGTTTCCAGGTACTGCTCGTCGACGGAGAAAACGAATCCGATAAACGACTTCGAGATGCACGCAAGTTTCTCATCACTGATGAGGAATTTGAGTCTTTTTGCAATACACACAGCCACCAAAAAGCATTTGTACCAGAGTCGAATGCTCTCATGGCCAAGTCATATCTCATTCTGGATGAGTATATGCGGTTTCTAGACCGAGATGGTCGCGACCCGTCGCCTTCTATCTTGGAAGTTGGAGTTGATGAGGCACTTGAGTGCGTATATTGGGATGAGGACAGTTTTAAGGCCAGGGGAGGAGAGTATGATTGGTCGACACATCGGGGTATTTGCTCGGATGCTAAAAAGGGCTTGGAGTGGTAGATATTTTGTGATAATCTCTTGTTAGGGTTCTTATCTGCTTGGATGTTTCTTGGAGATGCATGATGCGTTGAGGTATGATATCCCGACATTGGGCTTTTGTCGAATACTTTCAGCCTTGTACTAAGATAACTTCCGACCATGGTCAGTTGAACCAATTTTGATACTGGGCTACGATAAATGGACTTCAATTATCTTGGATGAACTCCTGCCCTTGATATTTTATCCGGTGGAGTACATTGATACTTGAGTCTGGGGACCTCTGAGCTATACGGCAAAGCATCTATAATTTCGTTTTTCCTATGTTGATTACGACCAACCCAGCCTTCTATTACCCCGAGACATCTACTCAACCTTGCTCCAAACTGGCCCCATATGCGACCCTGCTACTTGTCACTTCGAAGACGAGCAGTAAATGTAATCAACCTCGTTCTTCACTCCTAATTCTTTTCCCTGCGTTGCCAAATCCAATCCCTCCCCTAAACGCCCAACCGCCGCCCATCCCTCTCTTTTCTACAAAGATAACCCTCCAAATCCAACACAGACATATCCTGACGAACCCCCTCCAGCGCCCCCATATATTCCGAAGCAGCATTCCATTCATCCACAACATTCTCCAAACGAAACGGCACCACCGCTGGCCCAGCCCGCGCCTTCGCATGGAATTCACAGGTTCCAGCCCCCGCATCCCCATTTCCCTTCATGTACTGAAAGCTCCCCTTCAGCGTACCCATCTTAGGATCTATGCATATCCTCCCTTTAGTGAAGTTCTTATTCCATATAAGATCATTCGGCGACGATTCCCTAGCCCCACGCCAGCAAAACGGTAAATAGATCCCATCGTCGGATAACCTAGGCCCTGAGTCAACTAGAAACAGGCCCGTGGTGTAGCCGAAATCAAACTTGCCCCAGATGCGATCATAGTCCCAGAGCAACCAAATGTCGTTCCCATATTGGGCGTTGGGAAGTTCTCCCAGTTGAACGTGGTAGGTGTTTTGGATGTTGCGGAATTGGTGGACCGCGTCTTCGGTGCCGTTGATGCTTCGCAGCCAGGTGTTTTCGTTGAGGGTTTTTGCTGCGGGTTCGTTGATACTGCGACGCCAGTTGTCCATTGTGTTGATGCTGGTTTCTTTGGTCTTACGTGAGGTCTTTGTTTGTAGTGGTATTCGTACCTTATCGGTGTGGCTTGGCGGAGTTGGGTTTGTTGTGTAGATGATGTGAGGGCGCATGAATTCAACAATGAGAAATGCCAGGCATGGAACACTTTTTAGACCCTTTATGTAGGCGGGTGCGCGTTATAGACTCCCAACTTATGTGGAACGCCTCATTCAAACGATGGGCGGGATCCGCTGGCTCCTGAAGTACCCCCCGCGAGGCGCCGGGATCTTCCACAAACTGGATGCATTCTGTGAGGAACAACACTAGTTTGAGTTGTGTAGTCATATCTTTGCTCCCGAGGATAATGTTATATAATATCGAGGGAGTCATTACCCGCAGGCGTATCCTCCTTGGAGAGGGAACGATCCCTCGGTTGCTATCATGGTCGAACAATTGATTCGTGTTCATAAGCCCACAAGCCTGTAATTATTCCCGGGAGGGGAAAGTTTCATTCGTTTATGGGGTTATCGCCTATTTCTGTCACAGATGGGCCCTGTGGATGATATTCCGGACCAATTACATTATTTTGCGCTCTATATCACTTGCTTCTATGTTGTGTCCTGTACATACGACCACAGGGTGTGGAGAACAGGGCTTCCCGTCCGCTCAGCCGTACTTAAGCCGCACGCCGGGAGGTTAGTAGTTGGGTGGGTGACCACCAGCGAATCCCTTCTGTTGTATGTTTTTATGCCTATATTTTTGACAATTTCCGATTCTTCTAAATCATCATGTTAAATACAAATACTGGTCGCGCTGCCAACCCACCCCTTTCTCTATTATTCTCATACTAACACCACTGGGTCGCCCAAATCGTTTGCCTTGCTATGGTTTCCGGTCTATCTCCAAAGTCCGACGTCTTCTATCTAGTCGAACGTTCTCTACCAGAACGTTGCGAAGCTCGCAAGAGAGGGGTTTCGGAGGATTCGTGTCCCGGATACTAGGGAATAAGACATAGATTTCGCAGCATTGTCCAGGTAGACATATAAGAAATACCCATTAACAAGCTGTGACCTTTCAGCCTGCTAGCAAAATGTAGCTATGTGTGGTAAATAATAGCATCTCACAAGATATATTCAGGTCCTCCGACTAGATTTTACTGAGCCAGCTAGATGAAAATGATTTCCCAAGCTTTAAAGATGCACATTTGGCACTTATTATATCATCATCACCATGAGACGAATTCTACTAGACACCAGCCCAACTAATAATCAATCGCTTGAGATTTAGGGGGTGCTATTGCCTCTGGTTTCTTGTTTTCCAATCCTTCCATATTTTGCCATTATTAATACCCTCCGATCATGTGTCAAAATATTGAACACCTGACATATCAAATCCTCGATGGTCTAACGGTCATGATTTCCGCTTGTCAATCCCAATCGGGAACAAGCGCGGGAGACCTGGGTTCGACTCCCAGTCGGGGAGATTTGCCTTTTGCTTTTTGGCCACTATCTGAAGCTATTTTGAGGTAGCCCACGAGCTGCAACTTTCTACGCAGCCCATGCTGGCTCTGATGATTTTGTATAGCTTCTTAATTTCCAAGGTATCAGATCTGGTTGAAAATAACTTTTCATGGTGAATATATTTGCCATTCGACTGAGGTCTTCGCCGCCTAATAGAAATATATTGTCCACCCATGTCCTAAGTTACTCCTACATTATACCTGGATATCAATCGCTTCAAAATTAGCTGCTTGTATATCTTTGATGTATGAATATAGCGATTGGCGCACATTGCCACCTCAGGCCGCGGGCTCAAAATTGGCTTTCGGGACGCGAAAACGTCGATTTCTCGCCCGTCCGTTTCAGGGGCAAATTGACTCTCCTCCCACAACCTTATACCCGGACAATCACCCGCGAAGCTCTTTCGCCCACCGGTCATCCTGCATCTTAATCCTTGTTAACCTTCATCAGTCCGTGCGTAGCCCGTGTTCAGTGCAAGATGCCGAAGGCGCCAAGACGTGTCGTCGGCAATCCGGTCGATAGTCGCTTCGGTCGGCCGCGCAAATCGTGCGATACGTGCTATTCCCGCAAGGTGGATATCACACTCCCCCCAACTCATGGTCAATGGGTGACTCATGGCTAAAATACCAACCACAGATTAAATGTATCGAAATCACTGGCTCAGACCAATGTGAATGGTGCATGGATCAAGAGTTACCATGTACCGTTCCCCCGAAAGGTTCCCGGCGCCGGAAAAGTAAAACGAAAGCAGGGTCCAGGTACTTTCCTTGCAACGTCGCTGTCCTTCGGA
The DNA here is from genome assembly GCF_003184525.1 of Aspergillus sclerotioniger CBS 115572. Taxonomy (NCBI): domain Eukaryota; kingdom Fungi; phylum Ascomycota; class Eurotiomycetes; order Eurotiales; family Aspergillaceae; genus Aspergillus; species Aspergillus sclerotioniger. The sequence goes on from NW_020291046.1 coordinate 68,134, forward strand.
ATGTTGACTGGTATCTAGTACAACACCAGAGAGTGTTGATACTAATCCTGCGCGTGCAAGTGAAGATATCCAAGAAGGTAAGCCATGGTCTGTTTCCCATGATTGTTGCAGTTCCTAATGCCAATTCAAGAGAAAAGCGCCACAGTCACTGTTCAAGAAGAGCGTCGTTTGCCGCTCAGTCAATTACTGAATCCACCTGAGCCGACATCTCCAGATGAATCTCCTAGGCAGGAAAGACTGAAGAATCTCTTTCGATACTACGGGATCCCTCTTTTCTCCACCACAGCCCAAGACTGGATTCGCAGTCACTGCCAACCATCGAATACTCTCAGCAATTTGTCTTCTTTGAGCCTGCCATGGATCAATCGGCAGGATAGACCTGCATTCGCTTCGCAGAAGTCAATTCCCTCTGATATAGAAGCGACGACAGTTTATCTACCCGACCGTTTCATCACAGAGGCATGCGTGGCTCTGTATAAGTGTGGCAGAACCGGCCTTTTCTACCCACTTGTCGATGCTGATGCGTCAACCAATATAATAAAAACAGCCTATTCTTCCGCCGACAAGCAACAGCCGGATGTTATCACTGCCCGAGCATTCGTCTTTTCCTTTGTTGCATTCTGCTCATCGGCAGGCCATAGCGAAGAGATGACATACCCAGTCGACGGTGGGACATGCGCTTTAGCAGCAAGACGATTACTTCACGCGGTAGATAATGAACCGCCATCTTTGGAAGCTTTGCAAACAACAGTATTCCTGGTCAGCTTCGCCTCATTATTCCGTGGCACTCTATCTGGCGCAACACATACTAACCGGATCAAAGGTACTCTACCATTGCTTCGAAGGCTGCCTATGGGCTGTAAGAGGAGTCTTGCGCATTGCGTCCCACCTGGTCAAAGACCTTGCTCCGGGCATGGGATTCTTCCAGCCGCCCTCTTCTGATCGCAGCACCATTTTCCGCAATCTCTTTTGGATTTGTTTCTTGATCGACAAAGAGCTTTTTCTTCGGTTAGGGGAGACACCTCTACTCCCTGCTGAATCGTGCGTTCCGTCTGACCACGGGGAAAGTCCCTTCCGCCATCTCTCACGATTATTGCCATGTGTTCCTGGCGTCTACACCAGCACATTTCATCTATCGATTCTGATGTCAAAAATATACTCGGAACTCTACGCACCAGAAGCCGTGGGGAAAAGCGATATCGCGATCTTAAGAACGATTCGCGCTCTTGACGATGAGCTGGAAGAATGGCGACTGAATATCCCAAAGGACATTCGACCGACAATTCATGCCTCGAACCAACCCGCCAACTTGCAATCTGATGTTGATGTACTTATCATGCATCTCAAGTTCCACAACTGCTTAGGGTGCATCCACCAGGCAGTAAGTCGCTGTCAATCTTGGTCGGGAGAGGCTGGACCAGTGAAAGAAGCCCTCCGATCGAGCCTGAATGTGTCTACCCAGGCGAGCGCAGCGTCTTTGGAACTTATGCGGGCTAATCCACTAACGCTCAACCGGGAATGCTTCTGGTATGTTCTCTCCATCTGATTCGACTCTAGCATTTTTCATGGACTTACCAAAATCCTAGGCTACTTTGCTTTTATCCCCTATCCGCTCTCTTAAACCTTTTCTGCAAGATTGTCGCGGATACCTTCGATTGCGAGAGTCGCCTTTACCTTAGTATCATCAAACGCATTCCTGAATACTTCCGAGAGGTGGACACTCGCCACGTTACCGCCATTGAAAAGGAACATCTGCATCTGATGATCCTGTTTAGTACAGAGTTACTCGCTCTCGCGGAGCAACAGGTATCCGAGAGTTGAGCTCTGGACAGTGATACCATGACCCATCGATTCGTGGGATGAGACAGAAGCAAACATACTCACATACACACATACTCCAGAACATCACCCGATCATACTCATATTCAAGCCACCGGGTTGCTGACAACAATTATCTCTCCCACCCTCCTAGACGCTTAACATCAGATGCGGCAGAGTCTATGTGATACTTACAAACTCGAAACTTCACCCACGACCCTGAAATAAGATCCGAGTGACTCAACGGAGCGACCACACAGCCACATACTCTTGCCACAAAGCTCTACCTGAAGACTAAGCAAGAGCCACCATCTCATGGCGGCTGAAACCTCCCTCCACACAAATCATATCACGTCACAGACCGCTCTCGATCAAGAGGCGGCTTTCTCATGTTCAATGGCGGGGAATCCGTCTCGCGCGACAAAAAAGAGGTAACCCATCATCAGACCAGAAATACGCAAGGAAAGGACAGACGTCTTCATAACCTCCATAATATCACGAGTAAAGAAGCACTTTTGACTGATTCCCATGTTATCAGAACAAAAATTGTGGCTCTATTTCTATCTATAACCTCAGGTGTTGACGACCCTATCAGGGGTGTTATATAAGCGGTATTTAGACAGATAAGCGGTAATTCACAATACAGCCGAGGCTAGTGATATTGACAAGGATTAATGCATAATGCAAATTAAGAAACGCCTGCATTAGAGACTCATAGACGTGCATGGATGCTAGAGATGCAGGGTGCATTAGCCGGTGTGCGGGAGAAAAAAGTCCCCTATCTAAGACCCACTATTCACTGTAATCTGACGTGTAGCCAATTATAGAACTAGGTTGAGAGATCTGCACTAGTCCCGAAAGGGAAATTGGCCGAACTGAGTCAAGTCCGAGGAAACATTGGGGAAATTTCGGATCTCTGAATGATGCCGGTGAGGTCATCATCTATGGCATCTGACTACTGAGTTCACTATCGGGTTAAGTGGGATGTCGGATCCTACAATGTTTCCGATCATGGGGAATGGGCACTTCCCAATCACCAGTTCGTCTGATGTTACTGGAGGGACTTCTTGAGCTATGCTATGAACCGATTAGTGAAAAGGGTCCATGCCAGTCTCCACTATATCTCCAAGAACAAATGCCTGCTGGATTCCCGTCATCTTGCCGATATACCGACTGCGGCTTACGATCCAGTTCCGCTGCGTATCCGAATCGGTCAATTGGCCGGCATTGAGGAGTGGCCAGAAGAGGAGATAGATGCCTGCCGTGGTGGGTATACCGCCGGGGGAGTTGTGGTTGATGGTGTCTTCGGATAATGTGGCATGCTGTGTTGGTGATGAACTGCCTGCGAGGAGCGGTAAATGCCCGCAGTATTGGGGTACGGAAGCGCAAATGTCCAAGATGAGCTGTTGTATGGTTGTGGTTGAATGCTGGTGTTGGAAGGCGTCGGATAGAGAGAAGGTATGTGGGGATGTATCAAGCACGACTTCTAGTTGGGCCTTGATCTCTTGATGTAAGAGTAAGCGACATGTTCGGATATTGTTCCATATAGCTGCCACCCATACATCAGGGTAGATGTGATACTGAGTCTCCAGGACAAGGTCGGATATTCCCTCTGTGTCCATTGTTTGGAAGTGACATTGGGAAGGCATATGCTCCGCGAGCGAACAAAGGTCGCGGTCTATTTTGTTGGCAGATTCGATTATGCTGGACGGATCACAAAGGGCGTGGTCCTTGATATCCGCGCGAAAAGACGCCAATGTAAGCATGATATCGGACAGTTCCCACGCCGGATCGTCTGCATCCATATAGACAGTGGCGTAACGGTGTAGTTTGATCAATCCTGCAGGCATCCGAACCGAATGCATTAGGCAACTCACAGAGAGACATAGAAACACCTGTCGAAATAGTTGAAGTCCGCGACGAGACTGGAACAAACTGACTCCTCGAAGCTCTACAATGGTCGTTATGCCTCTCAAATGAGCTTCCCTGTGATATAGCGAATCTTGGGTTTCGCAAGTGAGAGCCTCAAACGTATTAAGAAACAATATAGAGATAAGGCTTCCATCTTCAGCCGCTTCCCGGCGGCATGATAACGCGGAGTTAATATAGCGAAGAGACGAAACGTAATACCGTCTAGCCTTTTGGAGTAGACCCAGGTGCTGGAATTTGTAAGCGTATGCGGCCAACGCAACTGCGTTTAAGCTCGCGAGGACCCTCTTATCGGTCATGACATCGCTCTTGAATGCAGACAAGTACTCATAGTGGCCCCTGATGAGACCTTGCTCCTGGAAGGCGTGAGTTGACATGAAGAAGTCGATCGCGCGGCATTCTATTCGTTGTATAATAGTCGGTGGAAGCGTGGAAGCTGGCGTGTATCGGACGTTATCTGTATTTCTAGAAAGCTCTATCTCTTTCATGGATCCTGTATATGTTTGTGAGGAGTATCTGTTAAGATCTATGGGCGTGTGATGCAAGAACATCCGGTCTATAGAATCATTGTACTGTGGACACTTCCAGCCAGCCTTGAGGCATTGACTGCAATGCGGTCGGGCCTGGTCACACTACTATTGTCAGCCACTGTACATAATGTGAAGCAACAAGTGGATTAGTACCTTGATCTTTCGTTTTCTACAGACCTGACAGCCTTTCGACAATCTTCCGTGGCGGGCCATCCCGGCGGTCTAGACCAACCCACCGACACCGGTGCGGATAGTGAGAACGGCAGTAGCTAAGACAAGTAGAATCCTAGATCTTAACAGGCACTCTTATCGTATGAGTGTGCATCGCTGGAACTTGGATGATGTCGGAGAGACGGAGAGACGAGGGGCGCCCGGCGGAACAGCCGCCCCGTCAGCACTAGTCCTATTTGGTAGGTATTGCGAGGTAGCCAATCAGAGCGCTCTTGATGCCACACGCCTCATCAGTTTGTTGCGCTGCTCCTCTCTTCAAACGTCGTGTCATCATTACAAATGCTATTATCTCAACATTCGTTGCTGGAAATGGCGCACTGCTCAGAGCGATCGATAATTCTGGTTTATCATCCGGGCTACTCAGCCAAGCATATATAATAGGCTTTCTCCCCTCCTCAGCTCTCCAATATACTTACAATTTCTTCAAACAAGCCATTCACCTGAAAACCTTCTTCAATTCCTTACCACTTATCTTTCGCAATAAAGCAAATCCACACGGTCGCAGGAAGCCTCAATCCCTTACTCCGCTACAAAATGTCCGATAACAGGAAGATCCTCGTCGTATTCGGTGCCACTGGCATCCAAGGAGGTTCGATTGCCCAAGCTATCTTGCGCGATTCTGCGGCCTCCGAAGAGCTCAAGGTCCGCGCTGTTACGAGAGACCCTTCCAAGCCTGCTGCCGTAGGCTTGGTTCAGCAGGGTGCGGAGGTCATAAAGGTAAGCCACTGTAATAAGATACTTCACCCATCCACTGACGAGAGATCAATAGGCCGACCTTGGCGACAAAGATTCCCTTCGCCTGGCCTTACAGAACGCCTACGCTGTCTTTGTTATCACGAACTTCTGGGAAGTTCTCGATCCTGAGACAGAGACAAAGCAGGGCATGAATATCGTTGATGTTGCCAAGGTTAGAGTTCTTTCTACATTGATGGAAACCTGCTAATGAAAACAGGAATCGGACGTTAAGCACTTCATATGGAGCAGCCTACCTCATGTTTCCAAGAGTAAGACAACTATCCTCATGCCTGGTCACAGCTAATCAAAGCATCAATAGTCACCGACAACAAGCTCACCGGAGTGGTTCACTTTGACAGCAAAGCCCGGGTTGACGATTATATCCGCGAAATTGCAATCCCTCATACTATCATAACAGTTGGCACATATACGTCGTTCTTCTTGGAGATGCTGACACCTCTCCCGACCACTCCTCCCTCTTATGGATTATTCTTTCCCGTACCAGGCAGTGTCAAGACAGCAGTGCCAATCATTGACCCAACTGCCGACTTGGGAAAGTTTGTCAAGGCTATTCTTTTGAGCCCTGAGAAATCCCTTGGTCGGAAGTTCAATATCGCGGGTAGGAGCCACACTGTCGAGGAGGTAATTGCCGTCGCGAAAGGTCTGGGTGTTGATGTAACTTTCCATGCCGTGGACAAGGAGACCTTCAAGGCAGGTATTGCTTCAAAGGGATTACCTGAAGTCGTTCAAGAGGACATGTCGCAACTCGTGCAGTATACGCATGAGTACGGATACTTTGACGGAGCTGGATTTGAGGAAGCCCATAAGGTAAGTTGCAGCAGTCGAGGCTATCGTATTTTTCTGTATGATGTTGCCAGCAAGCTAATAGTCAATAAATAGCTTCTAGTCGACCCTTTGACTACCCTCGAAGAATCGTTCAAGAACAGTGCGGTCTTCTCGTCTCTACAGAAGAACTAGTTACCTCCAGTCGAAGGGATGGTATGTTAGCAGGTTGATGAAGTCCGAAAGGCTTCACATACCATGTGGTCATTCGTGCTGGTTCGTGGCTCACGGGAAGGGCGTCTTCACAGTGATGCGCACTTCCAGCTAGAGAAATATATTTGTCTATAATAATGATCTAGATTATTACCAGGAATTTACATATAGGATCTACTTGGTCATACTATCCACCTTCCGCTTAGCAATCCGCTTACTACGCCGTCGATACTCCGTGGCACGTCGACAGGCGACACATTGGCCGTCCTCATCAAAATAATGCTCATCCCTAGAACATGTCAGCACTTTAACCCAGCAGCCAACAGAAGAAGACTCACATTTCCCCCTCACAATCCTCATGCGGCACCTGATCCTCACAGCGATCGCAAACCCGAATGCGATACGTACAATCCCACAACGAAGAAGTCAAATCGGACCACACATGATATAAACTCGTCTTGAAAGCCGGCCTCTCCCCATCCACAAGGTCATCTGCCCTCCCCACCTCAAACCCACCCCACTGACAATCCTGCACCGACACCCTCTGAACACTCAACAATGGATCCTTCTCCACCTTTTCAACCCACACCCACCCCGTCTTCTCAACAATCAACGCCCCCTCATCCCACTCTGGCTCCCAGTCCTCCATCTCCGTGTCCATCGTCGGCCCCCAGTCCAAATCGAAGTTTACCACCCACAAGCCCATCTTCTTGATGTCCTCCCAAGTCGAACATCCCTCCGGTACCACCAGAATAAAACTCCGATATCGTGTCCGGTAATCATACGGTCCCCAGAACCGCACCGCACAGCACCACGTCGGAACAATATGAGGCAATGGCTCCTTGCCTCGCAACATGGCGATCGCTTCCTGCACCGCCTCTTCCTCATCTCTAACCTCATCATCCCCACAATCCTTCGCAAACGCTTTAGCAGCAGAATCCGCCACCTCCCTCACCATCTCTCTCTTCCTCTCCGCCCGAAACACCTTCTCCCGCCGATGATGCTCAATACACGCCTCAATACTCCCCATCGGCGGATAAACATCCACCCTCGGCCAGTGGTTCCGGGCATTACCCCAGCCTTGAATACCATCACTGGAGAGGAGATCTCGGCCCACGGTCTCGGGGCTAGGAGATAACGGTGAGAGGGAGTACAAATGGATGCTGAGTTTGCGGATGGCGGGCGTGGTGCTAGTGCATCCGGTAACGGGGCCATCCACAACGGTGTAGACTTTGCCTGTGTGGTCTGGATATTGGTGGACGGTTCTTTGTTGCCGGTGGGGTGCACATCCGGGTGTGCTTTTGCGGGCGGTTTGTTTGGTTCGGGCCATGGTGATGGATGTACATAAGTAATCATTGTGGTTGGAAAAAGGTATGTGGGGTGGAGGGGTATTTATGCAGGGGCAGGTGGGGCGATGGGGATAGGCATAGGCAGCAGGGTGGGGGCGGTTGCTTAGTGGAATTTAGTTTTGATGTACGATTGCTTGGAGGTTGAGATTGGGATAGTAAAAAGTAATAAGTTGTGTGATCGAGTATTATCAGGACCAGATGACATGACCGACACTTGAGAATGGGAGCGCTGGGTTAAAAATAGAAGCCAGGGATTACCTGAGGGAACTCTCCGTTTGGGCTAGCTTTATTAAGGCAAGTCACGTGGGGAAATATCCGTAGAAGGCGCTTACCTTTGTTGGTCGGAAGGTGGTGCATCAGACGCCTTTCGTTCGCTTCTCATTCCTTCTTGCGCTTTGGCCATGATAAAAAAATCGCGGTGTATATGTCTTTGTATGACTTGCCAGCTTCCTCACTATTCTACCCGATAGACCAAATTATCTTCATATTTCCCCAGACAGCGTAAAAACCATAGGAAGACCCTTGATACTCAAAGAAACAGGCCTCGGTAATATCCAAGTATACAGTGCGATATTATCATTCTTATTGACATTTGATCGAGTTTTATAAGGAGCCCTATACTCCGTCTTTCCAACTTGTGTGATCTCATCTGCATCTTTCCAACTTGTGCGACCTTCACCATCATTATGCTTAGCAACTCCCTATTTTCCTAACTACACCTAATGCCATGACTGTGTTATATTGCATCGATTAGAAACCATCACTCAGTTCATCAAAACCGAACAGACTTACCCGAAATTGCAATCGGTGCGCCATTGTGTGGTGGCCGATCGCAGATAACAAGCTCCAAAGCAGGTATTAAATCAGCTGGGTTGATGTTGCATCAATCATGAAAAGACATTATTTTGGACCGCAATATGACCTATCGGCAGACTCGGTCGCATTTGTTGAGATACTCCCTGACGTATCGTGGTTAGACCGAGATGGGCTATACTTACTACAGTCAATTGACGCCCTGGTAGTTCCGGGACCAAGTCTGTGTTTTCGCCTGCAAATCTGGATCCTAGGCTCACATGAGACCTCCTGGAGAAGTGTACGGGGCTGGCATCTGTGTTGTCATTGCCGGCCTAGTGACAAAATCTAGACGCTGGGTCATTCCGCCTGAGGGTTGCCTCCGGCAAATTGGTGGGTCTTGACTCTCCGGTGTACACATGTCCTCTCTGCTATATGGAATTTCAGATCTAAACTGTGACTACCACGTCTGAAGGGACTGGTTTGATCATTACCAAATGGATTGATGTCGGACCTGGGTGAGAGGAAAGGAGGGTGATTGGCGCTGGCAGAGTAAGAAGGTCTATGATTACTCTCATGTCCTGATAAGAAAACCACCTAATGAGAAGCTAAGACATCGATATAAGAGGAAGAGAAATATATCTGTTGAAGAACTGACCCACAGAAACTAGTCGTTGCTAAAAGACAAAGCATACATGAGCGAAACAGAGCAGATTGAGAGCAACCGCTGGATTTTGCGGGGGAAGCCAGGTGGTGTTTAGATAGCTGACATATGAATCGAGGCTTTGATACCGTGTGAGGACAACGAGAAACCAGCTCTGTATTTTCATAGAATTGGATTTACCCTGAAAATCTATCATGCGTTCGTTGATGAAATGATAACCAGTCATGTATGCCAATACCACCACCCCCTCCCCCATTATCCAACACCAACAATCAATCAACTATCAAATAATCCCTTATAACTCCGGCGTATCCGGAAGAATCGTCATCCTAAACACCTCGTCAGCCAATATCCACTCAACCCAACCCCAACTCCAACCCACCCACCCATCAGGATACCTCTCCCCCTCAAACCCCGCCATATCTACCAACTCTCTAATCTCCACCACCTCCTCCTCACTCAACACCACATCCACCGCCGCCGCATTCTCCTCCAAATATTTCACCGACCGAGTCCCGGGAATCGGGAAAATATCCGGTCCCTGGGCGAGCAACCACCCCAACGCCACCTGCGCCGGGGTACACTCATGCTTTTCCCCAATAGCCTTGAATCTCTGCACGATAGCCAGAATCTTATCCAGCCCGGACGAATACCGAGGAATTATGCGTCGGAAATCATCATCCCCCAATTCAGTACTGGATGTGAACTGACCGGTTAATAACCCCCTACCTATAGGACTATACGCCACGACGGCAACACCGAGCTCACGACACGTGCGCAGTAAATCCGACTGCGGGTACTCGATGTCCAAACAGAAGGGACTGTATTCCATCTGTACGGCGGTGATGGGGTGGACAGCGTGCGCTCGACGTAGGGTTGTGGCGGATACCTCTGATAGACCTAGATATTTGATTTTTCCTTCCCTTTTGCAACCCCCACAGGATTAGCCACTATCACAACCCTCACCTTGTCTCAACCCCCAAAGCAAAAAAAAAAAAAAAAAAAAAAAAAAAAATAAGTCACATACCGTTTCAACTCCACCATCGCCTCCACCGTCCTCTCAACCGGTGTCTTCCCATCCACCCGATGACAATAAAACAAATCAATCCAATCCGTCCCCAAAACACCCAAACTCCTCTCACATGCAAACCTCACATACTCCGGATCAGACCGAATCTCCTGCTTCATGTTCTCAAAGGAGAGTCCGAATTTCGTGGCCAGGAAAATGTCCTCGCGTTTGCCGGTTTGCTTGAACCATTCCCCGATTACGGCTTCGCTGGAGAAGTAGATGTCCGCGGTGTCCCAGAAGGTTTGGCCTATGGAGTGGGCGTGCGTTAGGAAGGCGAGCTTTTCGGACAGCGTGTTTTGTTGCTTGTAGGCGCCGCCGAGACTCATGGTGCCGATGCCGATGCGGGGGAGATGGGGGCCGTTGGGGCTGAGGGGCTGAGGGGCTGAGTGGGGGTTTTGGAAAGGGGCATGGTGGTGGTAATGAAATGGTGAATGAGTGGTGATGGTGAGGATGTTAAAAGGGGGGTTATCTGGAGGTTTATATATCGCAGACGGGATAATCATTTGTCAGTCATGTTGGGATGAATCATTTAGTTAGTTTGATTGATTTCTCAGCATGATGTTAGAATGGAAGGTGTTCAAATAGTAGTTCTATGCGGGGCGGAGCTGCGGCCAATCGCGTAGTAGGTAATGCGAGCGGACCAATAAGGGGCCGCAGCCGTCCACCCAATCAGAGCGCTGCTTTCCCGAGTAGATGAACCAAGTTTCTGTTGTTGCGCATTCACGAATCTCCAGCTTATTGCAAAATAACGCAGTGGAGCTGTTATCGTATTTGAAGCACACGTACTGGTGAGTATGCTCAGTTGTGGAGAAAGGCCCAGATAAAACCATAATCTGCAGAATTCCTCAGACCGTTCCGACTGACACTGAGAGTATAGATAAATTCCTCGTTGAATATTATGTTATCACGTGGCATACCTAAAACTCCTCTTCCCAAGGCTTCATAAGCCATTCATCAGGAATAATTTCCACCGACGTTGCTCTAACCTCAGGGCCCCAGGTCAATATCTTTCGAATAAACCGCAGAAACGCTTCCTTTTCCTTCCCTGGAGGGATTGTCGTCACAAAGTCTTCCAGGGAGGTTTGCGGAATCGGTGGATCGGATATCCAGTTCCCTATTGCAAACAATTAGTTGCATTCCTGACTATTCTCAGAAAAGATAGCGCACCTTGATCATCAAAAAACATCGAAAACAGAGGACTCTGCCGTATAATTTCCACCGGCGGTGGACCGAGATAACCAATGTATTGAGCCAAAGCCAGCGGAAGAACATACTGGTCGTTGGTGGGATCAATAGGATCGAAAAGGTTTCTCCCTTCCAGGAGCTCAAGTGTCTAGTCATACAATGAGTAAGGACGGACTATATACGGATGCGTTCTCACCATGACACCAATCGACCAAATATCAACGGGAAAGCTCCACGGCAGCTGCAAGAGCACTTCCGGCGCACGATACAGATCAGACATCCACCAGTCGCAGTTGGCAGGCTCTGATGGTCGCATTTGTCCAAAGTCCGTGAGGATGGGGATGCCGGATAATTCTAAAGTGAGTGGTCGGGAGTGGTAGATAGGTATTCCTTGGCTTATGATTGGGGTGCTGGGGTTTTGGGATTCTTGCTCTTCGAGATCTTTTAAGCTGCTGTCGTCTTCGAGTTGCATTAGTATATTCTGGGGGGAAATGTCTGTTTGGAAGTCAGTGGACAAGAAAGAACTCTACGCGTGCACAGGAGAATACCGGTATGAATCAGACCGCACGTAGCGTGGAGCCAATTGACCGACACAAACAGTCGGTGTATTAGTGACTTGACGAGAAGTTTTGGTAACTTCGCATTGGGGAATACTTCTTGTAAGACGCGAATACTTGCTCCCTGGGGCTTTGTGACAATGCAATGGTGGGTTCCGGTAGAGGTATGGATCTCGAAGATGTCTTGAGCCAGGCGAGTAAACTCCAGCCCTGGATTCTCAGCTTCCTGTGCACATGTTCCCAAACGTTGGAGCATTGCGACTTCATTGAGAACAGGTGACCGCTCCGTGTCATCCCTAACGCAAATCTTTAAGGATGCATATCTCTTCAATCTGGACAGGTAAGCAGGGTCAGTTAGGGAGGGAGGAAGGAGGCGAGCTACCTATCATCCCATCCAAGCCAAACGGTAGAATATGCCCCATAGCCAAGCTTGGAAATTATACGGTAGCGATCGTTGAGTTTCTCGCCGGTTCGCGCAGGATAATAGTGCTTTTGATGGTAGAAGGGAAGTGTTTGTTCTTCAAGTGGTTTGGCAGCTCTATTGTTTGCTATCTTGTGATTGTATCGCGAAAATGACCGGAAAATTGTGACTCGACGCGACTGAACGCGTACTGGGAGGTGGAGGAATGGCGGTGTGAAACGCATCTCAGGAGTCGGCTTTGGGGAAGGAAGAATACAGACTTGGAGGTATGTGAGGTTCCGTCAAGGACCCTTGTATATGCTATTTTGCTCTATATTATCCGTTTCTATGTTGCATCTGGTACATACGACCACAGGGTGTGGAGAACAAGGCTTCCCGTCCGTTCAGCCGTACTTAAGCCACATGCTGGGAGGTTAGTAGTTGGGTGGGTGACCACCAGCGAATCTCTTCTATTATATGCTTTTTTTGTTAATATTATAATAATTATACAAGTTCTACAGGATTTACAGATTTAATAAAAGCTTAATATTCTGTATATAATATCAGTCACTGAAACAGATATTATTAGCCTTGTGCTTGCTACTTATCTATCCTAAAATCCTGATCTCTAGATTATTATTCTTAAAGCTGGTCAGGACTAGACTAAGGACCTTTAAATATTCTAGAATTATGGCCAGCTCTAGTAATTACAGACTCTGACTAGTGATTTATCACAGTGCCCCAGATATTTCTATCTAACCCTTAGCCTTACTTAGCTTAACCAATCTGTTAGATATCTTTAAGCAGCCAATATGTTTCCCTATCCTATAATCAGATACTCAGTAGTATTAATACTATAAATAAAATAGCTTTTATTGATAATTCTCAAGTCAATGTCAATATCTGAGATACTTTAGAAAATAAAGGCTGGAACTGGACTATATTCAGCCTTTATTATTGAAAAATTAGACTTACACTCTCGTCCGAGAAAAAAATAAAGAAGCTTAGGCTAGAATATATAGATCCAAAATTAAATAATATTAACAATTCTCTCCAGACATTATTTTCAGATATAATTAATAATCTTTTATCAATATCTAGATTAAGTTTATAAGAGAATTAGACTATCCTATATCTAGTAATCCATTTTCTGAAGATAGTTTAAAAGATTATATTAATATAGCAGCTATCAATCCTATATATAGTTTTTTAATTAATATATATTATCTATCTATAAAAGGACGTCCGAATCTCTATATAATAAATAAGACCTTGATTAATAAAAAGCCCTTTTTAATGATAATATTACTGCAACCAATGCTAAATATATAAAGAATAATACTAAATTTACTATTAAAGTACTTTATAAAATCATTATCTTAGTTAGAAATCTTTAACTTATTTAAAGTTCTTAAATTATGAGGTATTGGTTTACCAGATATTCTAAAAAAATTTAATACTCTAATACTAATATTAGTAAGAATCTCCAAGACCATCTATTACTAAAAATCATCTTTAAAGTCTAAGTCTTTATTAATACTAAAGATAATCTCATATATCAAGTCTCTAAAGTTTTTAAAATAATTAGAAAAGATTATAAAACCTAATAATTCAGTCTTTTTATTATTAAAGATAATTATTCTTTTATTCTTCTCTCTTTTTCTAATTTCTCTAAACCAGATACCAGCTCTAAAGGTCTTGCCACTATCCTTGTAACTATTATATTAGACTTATTAAATATAGATCTTATTATCTTTATTCATTTTATCCTGCAAGATCCTTGTAAAATAACAAATAATTATTTTATTTATCTTATTTAAAGAAATTTTAAAGACTCCAGTATTAATTCTTAAATAACTTAATTATAAATTTTCCAAGAATTATATTATAATCTATTTCTTTTTACTATACTTACTATTATATAATATATATTATATCTTATCTATTAATCTAACTAAGCTTTCTGTTATTAACTCATACTATCTAAGTTATTCTGCTAATCTAAAGATATTAGTCTATTATATATAATTTATTAATATAATTATTTTATTATAGTCTCTTGCCTGCATGTTGAAACTCAGTAATAAATATAATAATATATCTGATAATCTATAAACAGCATCTCTAGATAAAGTTAAAGATTATATAAAATCTGCTAAAAATATATATTAAAGCTGTCCAATAATCTGCAGACACTATTTCTGGATAAAGTCAAAGATTATATAAAGTCTGCCAGGGAAAGTACATATTATGTAACAAGTATATGTGCCATGCTGCCCTGAGAGAAGAATAGTATTATAGACTTTTACTTATAGGTTTAGAATATTAAAAGACTGTGGATTATAGATATTAATATTATTCTTATTATATCTAAAACTAATTTTTAAATAATAATATATATTTTTATAAAACAGACAGTAGACTTAGTTAAAGAAGATTTAATAAAAAAAATAGATTATATATATCCAAAGTATTTAGTTTTTAATATTATAATAAATAATAAAAATTTATTAAATATTAAGAAATATATTTTAAGTCTCTGAGTAAAACTATCTAGATTAATAGCAGCTTCAATATAATCATGCCAGTATAATAATAAAGTATTTCTATTATTAATAATAAAGTATAGTATTAACTACTTATATAAGACAGGCAACAGCCTTTAAAAAAAGGATTTATATATAATGATTATATTCTGTTTATTTATAGTCCGAGCCTGTATATATTATAGTTAGTTTTAGCAAGTTTATTATAATATTACTTAAATATTATAGTACTTACTGTTTATTTCTTAAAAGGCGCACAGACTAGTCTGATCATGTAGTTATTATAAGGATAAATCGTTATTTATTAATATTTTTATAATAAGCTAGAAAGACTAAATATATATATATCTTTTAATATATAATTAAAAAGAAGCTGATAATAAGGCTGAATATTACTTAACCCTGTATAAAGAGGTTGCTGTCAAACCCTAGGATCGCTTCTCCCTGTTCCTGTTAGCTTAGCTCCCGTTCCAATACGTACCTTCGAACTGAATCGAGGTAAGTCAGACTGATGACTATCTAAAGGTGACTGGTCCTGAACAAGAGAAGAGAAGTAAGGCCAGATAGTGCCGCGCAGCTATCCGTAAGTAAGTGCGGACGAGTGTTGTCGCTAAGCTTTACCAAAACGTATGGTTACTTAAAGACAATTGGATTGAGCACGAAGAACAGAACTAGCTAAGTACATGAAAGAGTGTCCTTATATCCTATCCTTCGTCATGGCGTTGCCATGATATGTCATGCCACTGGTATGTTATTTCATGTCACTGCCATGTCCCGTCGTAGCGCTGACATGTTATATTGTGTCGGTGACATGTCCATTGTGGTCACGTGCTGTGTAACCGTTCCGGTCATCGGTTGCTCAGATCAGGATTTCACTCGATAAGAGTCCTTGCTTTTCCGGACGTGGCCTTCTGCCTGATGCGTCCGCCTCACTAGTTCGTTCAGCTAGCAGGGGTCCGTAACACTTCTGTTGTTAGCTTGGTAACCTGGTTAGTTATTTTGTTAAGGCATAGACTCATTAGTCTATCAGTCTTCTTTCTATTTTATGTTATATTTATATAACCTATTATCAACCTAATTACTGTTATGATTATCTGTAGTAACATGTTCAGTTATTTTTACCAGATAAGTTTCTTTTAAATCTCTATCTTGAGTTCTTCTTTAAATTATGTAATATAGGTATCGTCGTCCCAATCCAGGTGACTGATAACTTGTAAGAATTCAGAA
Organism: Aspergillus sclerotioniger CBS 115572; assembly: GCF_003184525.1. Lineage (NCBI taxonomy): Eukaryota > Fungi > Ascomycota > Eurotiomycetes > Eurotiales > Aspergillaceae > Aspergillus > Aspergillus sclerotioniger. The sequence continues at coordinate 84,162 of NW_020291046.1, forward strand.
GTATACTTAGATACTGATCTAGTCTATCTGAGTTATTATAACTTTTATTCAGTGTTACATGCTGCGTTAATATCTTTAAATATCTGTTCAAGATATTGCTTGAATCTAATATAATTAGTAAAGATTTGTTTAGTAGCATTGTTCTGATTATCTACTAACTTTTCCTAGTATTTATAGATATATAGCTTAAACTAATTAAATACTGTTCCAGTCAGGTAGATGGATATAAAAAAGATCTTATTAACCTTATTTCTAAGCTTCTCTCTGTTCATGTTGAGGTACAAGTCTAACTGGGTCAAGAAAGCCCTGAGCTTCGCTCAGTTGCTGTCAAATGGTTCCAATGGTTGGACCTTGACAGACTTGACTACCAAGCGATCTTTGAGTAGCTGGTTCCATTACTCTAAGACAGTGATGCTTTCTTGTAACTGACTAATCATACCTATCAGTTTTTGTGTTGTCAGGCCCTGCTGCTGTGGGGCACGCGATAAGTTCGAAACTGTTAATATAATGGATAGTTATTACTTAGTAACACTTATACTGGCTGGTGCTTAATGTATTAAACCCTAGGATCGCTTCCTTGTTCCTATTAGCTTAGCTTCACTGGTATATATACCTTTGAACTAAATTGAGGATGTATCAGACTGATGACTATCTAGAAAGGACTAGTCTTGAACAAGAGAAGAGAAGTAAGGCTAAATAGTGCCGCGCAGCTATCTGTAAGTGAGTATAGATAAGTATTATTATTAAGCTTTCTAAATATATGGTTATTTAAAGACAGTGTTATTAAGCATGAAGAACAGAACTAGCTAAATACAGGAAAGAGTGTTCTTATATATTCCAGTCTTTGTATACTAAGTTATATACCTTCCTGTATACTATATATCATATACTATATACTCGTTTGTATACCATCCCATATACCCGTAGTCATGTAATGCGTAGCTGTTCCGGGTGTCGGTTACTCAGATCAGGATTCTACTCGATAAGAGTTGCTGCCTGTCCGGACGTTGCCTTCTGCCTAACGAGTCCGCCTTACTAGTAGCTTCAACTAGTAGGGGTCCGTAACAAATACTTTATAAACTTATCATACTCTATAAGATTATTATAATAGTAAATAGTAACAGTATTCTGTAATTAGTTATTTAATAAGTTAAATAGATATTTTTTATAGTCCTTATCATTAATCTTAATATTCTATATAAGAATACTAAAGTCTGTAAGATACTTATATAACTAGTTATAGAAATATAATTCAGATTCTTAAGTTTATACTTTATCTTCTTGTTAAGATCAGAAAATACGGTTTTTATATGATTAATAACATTCTTCAGCATCTTGTAACAGTTCTTGGACCTTTCATGCAAGCGGGGCTCAGCATGCTTCATTACTTTACCGGTCATTTGAGTGAGGGTGTACACAATCTTTGCTTTCTTAATAAAATAGCAGTCCTTGTTTACTCTTATATTACGCTGCAGCGCCCTAACCCAGGTATTAGAAAAAGGATTCTTTCCATTATCTAACTCCAGGATGTTAAGTAGTTTAACTTAATTTATTAATAATTAGCTTATTAACACGCGAGCAGATCCCTTAATAATGATAAAATATAAGATAAAGTTATCTTATTATTTCTTAAGCTTATCCTGCTTATTTCAGAGTTAAGCTAACACAGGATCTTTCTTAATAATGTAATAAACAGTCTCAGTATCAGTATTAACTATAGCAAGATTATTCTTTAATTCAATAATATAATTCTTTATATAGGTAGCTTAGATATAAATTTAGTTTAAGTTTATCTAATTTTAATAAAGAATTTTATAAAGAATATTCTAGACTATCTTTAGATGTTTTATAATGATAGTTAGAAAATTTTTCTTATTAAATTCTTTTAGTTCTTTAATCTTTTCCATATCTTTTTCCATATTTAAAGATATTAGTAAAATTTAGTAATTTATTTTATAATTTCCAGATCTGTTCTGTAGACCCATGTGTCAAACCCTAGGATCGCTTCTCCCTGTTCCTGTTAGCTTAGCTCCCGTTCCGATACGTACCTTGTGAACTGAATCAAAGGTAAGTCAGGCTGATGACTATCTAAAGGTGACTGGTCTGAACAGAAGAAGAGAAGTAAGGCCAGATAGTGCCGTGCAGCTATCCGTAAGTAAGTGCGGACAAGTGTTGTCACTAAGCTTTACCAAAACATAGGTTACTTAAAGACAGTGTTATTCAGCATGAAGAACAGAACTAGCTAAGTACATGAAAGAGTATCCTTATATCCTATTCTTTATATACCATTTCGTATACCATTCAGGATAGATCAAGGATTGATCTAATCACGTTCCTGGATTCCGTATACCATATCATATATCCTCGATGATAGATCTAATGATAGATAGTCACATAATATAGTATTATCTCGGGTGTTATCCTAACCGGGATCTTACTCAATAAGAGTTGCTGGCTGCCTGAGTCCTTCCTAGTCATTACCTTTCTACCTGACAAGTCTGCTTCTACTAGTAACCTGGCTAGCAGGGGTCTGTAACATCACTCCCCCTTCTTCAAGATTTCTTGTCCTTAAGAGACATAAAGATACGTGTCCCTCCTGTGTTAGTTAAGTTTTCTTAATTTCTCTTTTTTTTATGATAGTCTATCATGTCTCGTTGTTGCGCTAATCATGATCAGGTAAAGAAACATATTTATCAGTCTAATAAGATTCATGATAATAGTTTTATCACTAAAAGTTTCTACAAACATTGTTTCCTGAGAAATATTCCTTATATCATGGATTTAAAAAGCTGAAATTGTGCTGCCTGTACTTGTCATGGCTGAAAATATGAAAAATGATTTCACAGTGATAGAGAATGGAATGAATTAAAATATAATTAATCAGATATATAAAATGAACTCGCTGAGATCTTTACTGAACAGGCCTGTATTACTGCCAAAGTGGCTCGCTTGTTTAAGCAACAGCAGTTTCTAAAAGATCATGGTGAGCGGATGTTGAATCATGACTTGACTGTGTTAGAGCGGCTGGATGATAAGGATCCTCCAAGCGCTGAAGACCTCCGAGAGCTAGAGCGTCTGGCTGACGAACACAATACTGCTCAACTCGCTGCTGCGTCAGACACTCCTAGTCTGACTCAGTTAATTGGTTCCCCTTCATTCTGGGCGAACTTTGACCTGTCTGTCGGTGGTACTGCTTCACAAGCTGGTAACAGCCTGTCAAATTCTTGATAGATTTCCACATATTTTCTGAGGTATCATATTCTACCTATTTTATCAGATATTTTGATCTGCTGCTAATCTTCTTATAGTCTAGAATCCTTTTGACTTTGTATTCTTATTCCGTGTTGTCATCAATCTCCATATTTTCTGCGATTCTAGCATTCTTTAGTACAGGTTCCAACAATGAGATATAAAACACTGGATGAATTCTGTTCATTGATTTTGGCAACCTTAACTTATAGTTGACCAGTCTCTTCTTGTCTTTGATAACAAATAGTCCTAGCTTGTGATGGTTAAGTTTCTAACTTAATTATTTTATCTTAATGTTTTTGTGGAGTAGAAACATCTTTTCCTCTCTTTTAAGATCAGGTTCTCTCCTGTATTTATGATTATAGTATATCTTACTATATAAGTTCATAAACTCAATGTCTCAGGATAACTGTAGGTACATGTTTCCTATAAATATAACAATATTCTTAGCTATATTAATAACTTGCTATCTTTTTAATGGTGTTTCCAGAAACCTCGGGTGATATTCATAATTAGTGTAGAATAGTAAGACTCTAATAATTAAGTAACTGGTATTGTTATATGAGAATTATATTATTAATAACAGATTTGCCTAATCATCCTGCTAGTAGTTCACGTAATATCTTAGATATTATTTAATTATTTAATTAACTCTTTCTATTTATCCATTTATCTGCGGGTGGTAAGCTGTTATTATTTATTCTTTAATTTTTATAAGATCTGCGAGTGATCTCCAGAACTTTAAGATAAATAACTTGTCTTAATCTGATATGATGTACTTTAATATTTTATAATATATAACAATGTTTTCTAGAAATAGTTCTGCTATCTGTATTACTGTTATTATTATCTTACTTAGTATAAGATGGATATATTTAATAAGGTGATTGGTGATGACTGTGATAATGTTAAACCCTTCTGATTCTGGTAATAGATTAATAAAGTTAATTATTATCTATTCCTATAGCCGTTGTGGCGCCTTCTATACTTATATTTATCTATAGGGTTAGTATCTTGCAGGCTTGTCTTTAATATAAGTCTTATATTGTCTAACATAATCGCGTACTTTCTATCTGAGGTTTGGAATGTAGTAATTTTTCATGATTAGTTTAGTTATCTTTTCCACTCCTGAGTGACTCTTGAATGGTCTGTTATAGTATTTAGCCATAATCTTTATTCTTATTGTGATTAATATAAAGATTAATCTATGAAAATAGGCTAGTCCATTTTCGTTAATGGTAATCTTGTCTGGTAAGCCCTTACTTATTTCTTAAAGTGTTTTATCATTTTTCATGCCTTCAGCTAATTACTTGATTAGATTGCTATCTATTTCTAACATTGCTGCTAGATTGATCTTGTTATAGCTGATCGACTCATCCGTGTTCTGCTTCAGGATGGCTAGTTTGATAGTTTTTCTACTTAATTCATAGTCTGGCCTGTGGCTCAGTATATCTGCATGTCCATTCTCTGCTTTCTTACAGTATATGATTCTGAAGTTATATTATAACAGAATCTCAGCCCATTGTGCCTGCCTTCTGGTCAACTCTTTGATTGTGGTAAAGTAGGTCAAGTTCTTATGGTCTATCTTTATAATAACAGTATACTTTGTTTCTTCAAGATAGATCCTCCACTGCTTAAATATTATTATTATAGCTAGTAATTCCTTGTTATGAATATCATAGTTAAGTTCTACTTAAACCAACTTTTTTAAGTAGAATATAATTAGTCTTGACTTTTTATCTTCTCCGGGTTGCGTCATACGTATATTAATAGTATAGTCTGATATGTTGATCTTAATGGTTGTTTCTTTTTCTAGATCATGCTATACTAGTACTGGTGATATGGTAAGTCACTGCTTAATGTCTTTAAACATGCTTTACTGTGGTTCTTTCTACTAATACTTCTCTGACTTCTTTATAAGCTTGAAGAATAATATTATATAGATAGCGTATCTGTCCACAAATTGTTAATAGTAGTTAACTAATCTGATGAACTGCTGTAGTTCTTTTAGATTCCTAGGTTAAGGCTAATCCCGTATGGCTTGCACTTTAGCTCGCTCAGTATAGATTCTTTCTATAGATATTTAATATCCTAGAAACTCTATTTTCTATATATGGAATTTATACTTCTTCAGCTTGTATCATAACTAATATAAGTATAATTTATATAAAACTAGTCTTATATGCCTCACATGTTCTTCCTCAGTCTTTAAAAAGATTAATATTTTGTTTAGATAAGTGATTATAAACCTGTCAAGATATTCTCTAAGAACTTTATTAATATATTATTAAAATAATGCTGGTGCGTTGATAAGCCTAAATAATATAATCAAGTACTTAAAGTATCCATACTTTATTCTGAATGCGGTTTTTCATTCTTTATCTTCCATAATATATATATAATAATATACATTCATGATATTAAGTTTAATAAACTACTTTGTTCCTTATATCTTGTCTTGGATTTCTGAAATCAAAGATAACAGATGTTAATCCTTAATCATGATAATATTTAGTGGCCAATAATCCACGTATAGCTGTAAACTGCTGTCCTTTTTTAGTATAAATAGAACTCCATATTCTGCTGGTGACTTTAAAGGCCTGATATTATCTTTGATTAGCTAGTTATTAATATATTCTTATAGTATCTGTAATTCTTTTTTAGATATTAGATAAATCTTTCTGTATACTAATAACTTTTTTTTCTTTATAAGAATAGTATGGTCATGCTTTCCGTACTGAGGTAATTCAGGTTACTTTAACTGTTTAAATAAATTCTTGAATCTCTTATACTGTGGTGGAATCTGCGCGTCACTCTTAATCATAGCTAGAAGTTCCTATGAATCTTTTAATCTCTGGATAGTTATCTTGATCTCTATATTAGAGCTGTTAATACTGTACTTGTAGTACTTATTTATTATTATTAGTATCTATTCTGATAGTTTTATAAACCAATCTCTCTATAATGGCTTGGTTACTGTTATTACTTATATGATTATACTTGAAATGTTATTTTCCTCTAAGTTATTTCTAATGCCTGGCGTGTTAGGCTTTTATAGCGATCTCAATCTTCTCTTACTAGATTGCTTAATCCTTGCTTCAACTCCTTGCTAAGTAGCGGGCCGTACAGATCTAGACTCTATACCTGGTCCTTGCTGGTGTTGTCTTGGGTAATCATAATTCGTGAATTAGAGATTCTCAGTCTTTTAATTAATCTATGGATTATGATTCCTGAGCCATGGAATCTTTAACATAATATTATACTGTCTTAAAGATATTATGTTAAAGTTTATATACTTATAGTGGCTCTTTACAGTCATAAGTATGATTCCTGACTTAACTATTAATGTGAGAGTTTCTAAATTCTCTCTGTTTAGTTCTGTAATCAGTTTGAGTTCTTCTTTCTATTGTCTAAGTATCTTAAGCTGTTATATAAATCCTGGGTGTATGAAGTTTCTAGTTGCTCCAGAGTCTACCAGTATTTGGATTAATTAATTTAATATAACTGTTTAGATCTTCAGATATGGCTCTGATTTTATAACTATTAATTACTGTTCTGGCCAGTTAGGTTCTAACTACTGTAAATATCTTCTTAAAAACCTTGAGCCTTCTATCTTTACTGTATAGTATATTATATACTGATTATTAAAACATGCTAGCCAATATATTAATCTATGGTAAGGATATCTCTGGTACTCTTTATATATATAATCAAAGATATTATATAGATAGTAGCTTATCTTAGCCTTAACTACTTCCAGTATTCTAGATCAGTAGTTAGTGATATACTTCTAATCATGATATATTAAGCATATATTTATATAACATATAAGCTAAGAAAGTTTATCATATCTTTAATAATTTCTGCTTTCTTTAAAATAAATATACAGACATGATTTATCATATCAAGACTCTGTTCCAGCAATATTTATCTTTTAATTAATCTTTAATAACTGGTAATGATAGTCCGTGTTGTCCTATCTACATGTTAAACAAACTTCTGGATAATAAGAACATCTTTGTAAATATTATTTCTAAGTCTTATTTCATGATTCCTAATATTTTAAATCCTAATATAAGCAATGCTGCATGATTATCTTGAGCTCTGGACAGAATTATGCTGGATTTTTCAAGATCTCTTTCAAGATGCAGTCTAACTAATAAGTAATATTTTCTTAATTATTCTTCTGGTTCTTCTTATCCTTATCTCACTGTAATAAACTAAGTTTACTAATTTTTAATAAAGGTTTTTCAGAGATATCAGGTATCTCACTGAGTCTCTTTTTACTGGGTTTAAGATCTTCAAGCAGTGTACCGTACTCTTTATCTAATGATTTATTCTTATCTCAAATTATACTGGGATAGTCATTCCTTAAAACTGGCTTATAATTATTATTATTGACTTCTGTAGTCCAAACTAATAATATAGATAATTATTAATCCTCTTATTAACTAGATAGTATTGTTAACTTATCCGGGGTAGCCTGTTATCTTAACCAATCACAGTACATCCTGTTCTCTAACAGTCAATTATATTGAATAATATATAGCTTCTTATTACTTAATATCTATATTACAGATTTTATCCAAACTTCGTGCTGAATAGTGGTAATATTATAGACTTCTCTACCTTGATCTTGGTTTGTAGCTCTTAATTGCTTTTAAGGTTGTTACTGTTTCTGACTATAGTTCTTTAACTGGTGACCTGCTTTGCCGCAGCTAAAGTATAAGCAGTTTTATTTACACTGTTCGAGTTTCTTCTTAAACACTCGAGTCTGTTGAGTCTGATGCTGTGCTGTATCCAGCTCCATTGGTTTTAGTCTATAGAAATCTTCATATCCCAAGCTTCTAGGTTATGCCGATCTTCTGTTATTAGCTCGGTAACCTGGCTGATTATTGTATTAAGATATAGACCTGCTAGTCTACCAACCCTCTCATTATTTCATGTTAAAGTTATACAGTTTATTATCAATCTTTACTACTGCTTCAATCATCTTGGTCAAGGTGTCCGATTATTCTTACTAAATAATTTTTTCTTAGATCTCCATCTTAAGTCCTTCTTTAAATTGTAAGATATAAGTATCATCATTCCAGTCCAGGTAACTGATAACTTACTAAAACTTTAAAATATACGCAGATACTGATTCTATCTGCTTAAGTTATTATAACTTTTATTCAGTATTTTATGCCGCATTAATATCTCCAAATATCTATTCAAGATACTGTTTAAATCTAATATAACTAGTAAAAAATCGTTTCATATTATTATCCTGATTACTTACTAACTTCTCTTATCACTCGTGGATGTATGATTTAAATTAATCAAATGCCGCTCCAGTAAGGTAAGTAAACATGAAAAAGATCTTATCCTTCTTATTCTTAAGCTTTTTCTTGTTCATGTTAAGATACAAGTCTAACTGGGTCAAGAAAGCTCTGAGCTTTGCTCGTTTGCCGTTAAATGGCTCAGATAGTCAGATCTTAACAGATTTAACTGATAAGCGATCTTCGAGTAACTAGTTCTTTTATTTTAAGGCGGTGATGCTTTCTTGTAGCTGACTAACCATGTCCATCAGTTCCTTGGTTGTCAGGCTCTGCTGCTGAGGCGCTTACGATGTGTTTGATATAGTTGATATAATGACTGATTGTTACTGAGTAACACTCGTACTGACTGGTGCTGAATGTGTCAAACCCTAGGATCGCTTCTCCCTGTTCCTGTTAGCTTAGCTCCCGTTCCGATACGTACCTTGTGAACTGAATCAAAGGTAAGTCAGGCTGATGACTATCTAAAGATGACTGGTCTAAATAGAAGAAGAAAAGTAAGGCCAGATAGTGCCGCGCAGCTATCTGTAAGTAAGTGCGGACAAGTATTGTTATTAAGCTTTACCAAAACATAGGTTACTTAAAGACAGTGTTATTCAGCACGAAGAACAGAACTAGCTAAGTACATGAAAGAGTGTCCTTATATCCTATTCTTTGTATACCATTTCGTATACTATTCAGGGTAGATCAAGGGTCGATCTAATCACGTTCCTGGATTCCGTATACCATATCATATACTCTTAATGGTAGATCTGATGGTAGATGATCACGTGACACAGCGTTACCTCGGGTGTTACCCCAACCGGGATCTTACTCAATAAGAGTTGCTGGCTGCCCGAGTCCTTCCTGGTCATTACCTTTCTGCCTGACAAGTCCGCTTCTGCTAGTAACCTGGCTAGCAGGGGTCTGTAACACCATGGGTCTACTCTTATTTAAATTAATTATTTTAATAACTTCTTAATATAAAGACTTTATATCATTTATATGATTTATATGATTTATATAATTTATTCAGATTTTAATTATTAAGTATTATTAATCATATAATATAATTAGCTGGTTAGTTAGAGCTGCCATTATGGGTATACTTACTTAGCTAATCACAGCTAAGAATGAAAGAGAAAATAGATGATACTTAATTTTATATTACTACCATCTTGCAGATAATCAAGAACTGAACTTACTAGTGATTATTTCATAAAAAACTAAGCATAGAAAGGAGAGCTAACTATATTAATATACTGTAAAATAAAGTCCTTCTAACAATACTAGTCCTAAGAAAGAAAGCAGTATTGCAGATGTACTGGCAGAACCCATTAACCTTACAATCACACTATACTAAACTCACCTTTCAGCTTTTTTCATCAGATTCCACGCTAGCAGTCGTGACAGTATCTCTATTATAATGAAATATATAAAATCTCTAGATATTTATTTATTATTAATCTATTCTTACTGTATTAAATTAATTAAGAATAATATATTAATATAATCTGCTCCAATCAGGATAGATAATACTTTAATCTTATTTTTATCTTTAAAGAAAGTTTCTAAAATAACCTGTTTAATCTTAATTAATAATATATGACTGATAGTTCTCTACCAAGATACTCTGTAGTTATGGTTACTTTAATCCTATTTCTTAACACAGTACTGCGGACATACATACTGCATGTGGACTTTTATTACTGTTATTAATGGGCCATTTCCTGCAATTTTAGAACAGATAAATATAGCTTAAGACTATAATATAAGCTTATAATCATCACACTCCTGCTGGCTGTACAGGTCTTTACTCTCTTTAAACTTTCTCTTAAGCTTCCAGATAGACCCCGCAGGAAAAAGAAGTTCTAGACTAATATAATCATTCTTATTAAATTAGATAATATTTAATGAAATCTTTATAATCTGCCAGGGTTTTAACTAGGAGAGTTAAAAATGGTTAAGGATTTGCTAAATTGTGGTTAACTGGGGAAAGTTATGACTCGCAAACTTGGTGCGGTAGCGGACTTGGCCAGCGGATAGCAAAGCCGGTCAACGTTCAAAATATATCCAATCGCTTATATATAAAGAGAACCTCATATATAATTCTAAACCATCACAAACAGGAAGAGAAAATACAATAATCTAAGAGAAAGTGAATATAGAAAAGTATCAAACTTTAATAAAGAATAGATATTTAAGCCTGGATGTTAACATTGCAGGACTGACCATTATATGGTTTAGCCATAGATCACCAACAGAATAAAGGATTGATCATTTTCCAACATAATCAAACGTTTTTGTCTGGTGGTTGTACACGTAGGCATATTCAGCCACGTCAAATCCCCAGTCTCCAACGACTTTGGTACTCGCGCTGCACAGATTACCTTTATCCTTGGCATTGAATGCCTTGCAATAGGGTCTACTCGGAAACAAGTTAGATCGGCACATCCATCTCGCCCTGAAAGATCTACCGGGTGGTTAATGCGGTTGTTAAAGGATCACTCACCCAATTATTGCTGTTTTCCCAGGCGTAACTTTGAACCCAGTAATCTCAAACCAGGATCTGTCCGAGCCTTTTGCGGTCGCATTGTATGACTGTATCTTGTTCTTGCTGTAGAAGCTGTGCAACGAGTTTTTCTGCTCCTCCTGCGAGTTCAGTGTGACCCCCACTAGGATTGCACTACAGGTCACCATCAAACATCACACTGTTAGTCCTACTTCTGAATGTACACTGCAAGACCAAGTCGAAGAGAAAACATACCCAGCTCCCCCGTCAACGGTGGATGCGAAGGGAAATTCTTCTGCTGATACCCATCCTTGATTATTTGCCCAGGTACTGGTAGGGGGGCTGGATTTGATCCCATACTTGGCCCGGTGTACAAAGGGTTGCTTTTTGGCGGCACTGCCGTTCTTTACCTGTCGGTGCTTATCGGCTGCTTTGGTGTCCGTCTTTTGCCTAGATCTAGATCAGCGAACTGGGAACACCTCAGATATACCGGACTTGGGGTTGAATTTTCCGGATAGAGTCACATTATTGCAGGCTTGCCCTTGCATAGCATGGCCCAGCAGTCCACATCATAGGTCAGGGCATCTTCTCCGCGGATCTCAATCTCGGCCTGGATAGGATTGCTTTTGGTGTTCCCTACGGTGGAGCGTGCTTCGAGGGGTTTAGCAGTACCTGTGGGAAAAGCAAGGACTTGGTAAAAGCCTGGAGCCCACAGAAGGGCTGTGAGGAGCACAATGGCGGTTCTCATTTGTATCAAGATAGCTAAGTAGTGGTTAAGTGAGTGATTGTGATGGTTGATACTCTGCCTGCATCATGTCTTTCTCTTGCTGTATATATAGTCTTTATATTTCAGGGGCATAGTCGCCTAGGAAGGTTGAGTCAGACATAATCTGCCATCGACTCAGTAGGTGTGAAACATATTGCGTTTCTCTATTGCCGGGATTGATGCTGGTGAGCTGAGAGTACCAGGCTATAGTAGGGTGCCTTTCTGATGCGAATCACAATTCGGACCGGACCCCAATGGGGCGGTTGGTGTTGGGGATTACAGCCATAGCAGTGTTCTGGAGTGAATTGCCTCGCCCCCAAAGCAATTGTGATTCAAACCAGAGCAGCTTACTAGATTTATCTTTATATAGTACTAGTAGTTATGAAAATGGTGGGGGCGGACCTATCCACCGTCCCACCGCGGCTAATCCTTGCCGGTTAGGCAGCGAGGCTGTCACCTGTCAGCTCAGCCCTGTCCGCCTTTTCCCTTCGCTCATCCAACATCACTTTTTCTCAGCGTCAATCGCCCATCGCAATTACCCACCGCCACTTCCCATACTCTATACAGCCATGTCTGTCTTCTTCCTCTTCTGTACCGCAGACATGCCAGCCAGCGTATAATAGCCGTCCCCTACTCCCCTGTGACAACTATAACCCCGCTAATCTTGTTTTCTGACCCCCGCAGATGTTGAACGATTTCATGAACCAGTTCCGCCAATACCACAGTGAAGATTGTCCCAACTTCTTCTGTGTCGTCCGTACCCCAGATCAAACCGACTTTGGCCCGTGGGGCACCGAACTCCCAATCAGTGACTTTTCCACCGGCTTCCAGAATGCGACCGATGCCGAGCTCCGTCTCTTCGCTCGGAACAAAATCTCACAGCTCAGCGACGAAGGAAGGCTAGGGGTGCTGGAAGATTGCTGGATCGCCATAATGGATGAAAATTCGCGACAGGATGGAACCGTAGTCATGCAGTTTAATAAAGAACTATCCATGTGGACCCAGGATTTGGAAGATGCAGAAGAGCCATTTGAGATCCCGGGTGATACGGATGTGTCGGGGGACAACATCTGGTGGAAATGGCGAGTTACATTCGCAGGCGCCCCGCAGCTGTTTAATAGTGTGAATGATGGTGATCCTGTTATGATTCGGTTGTATTCGCGCCCGGAATACAAAGACGAGGACGGAGTGATTGATGTGGACATTCCTCGAAAAATTATCCGTGGGGAAATCAAAGATCCAATTAACCAGGAGAAGAGTTGAGCGGGTAAACAGGTGTGATGGGTTGTTTAGCTATTTACTTAATGCTACCTACCGTGGAGTCGAAGTATCCGTGGTGCTGAAATTAGTTTAACTAGATTGAACACACACACACACACACACACTGAGGATATTATCCCATAATCAAGTGTCGGCGTGAGACAGGAGCAGCTTCATCTAGGCCAGGAGATGAGTTTTGGCAAGATCTAGGACCAGCTAGACTTGCTTTTTCTTCGTGGCCAGTATCCGTAACAGAGTACATCACGAACGAAAGCGGAATGAGATCATCAGTTCTCCGCGGACATTATCTGTTGTGTAACAGTGGTAGGTCCGTGAGAAACAGCCATCGGTTCCAGTAAACGGGAACTCATGGGTGCTTTGGAACAGGATTGCAAACAGAAATCATCTATCACAGTGTTTTCGGTCATTTTCTATACGCTGCCCTGGCTATAAATGCAAGGTCATATTTTCTAATTTATCCCATCTCCAACCTTCTCTCATAAACTATTGTTTCAGTTGAATCACCTGTGCTCTGCTTATAGGAATTTGACGTCCTTGACCCAATGCCACCCAAGCCAGAACCCAATGACTGCGATGGTTAGGTACCAAACCCAGGACGTGACCACAACGGTACATTTCATTCCCCTATATATCTGATGAAAAGGGGAGATGATGGGGGTAAAGACCTGCTAACTCCCCTTTCGTTCCTTCATAGACAAATACGATGATAAAATAGCCAACAATGTCATCAACTCCACCCACATCTTACATTTCACCTTACCTCCGGAGCCCGGAAAATACCCAACTGTGATCCACCTAATCGGTGGAATCATGAAATCCTTTAAAGCATCCGATGAAGACGAAGATGTCTTATATGCTCACGGCTACATCCCCGAAGCAGTCACGCAGCGTATTCCAGCCCCTCCAGATGGCATTCGCGTGTGTATTGCAGCCAGCAAGGTGTACAGTTATTACTGTGGGTATACACCGTTTAGTCACGGGATTACGTTCCAGTCTGCTGTGATTCATGGAGTCGCCCGGGTGATCGAGTATACCGGGACCACTTCGCAGTGTAAGGCGATGGTTGGGGAGGACGAACACCTGGAGGAAGAGAAGTTGTGGGCACTGCACAATATCGTCGGTGGGATGTTTGGTGGCGACGAGAGGTGGAAGGATACTCGGCTTCCGTTTAAGAATGAAGAAGTGAAGCGGGTGTTTGTGCTTCGAGTCGATATTGATAGGAACGCGTCCGAGGTGCATTCGCGTCAGGGGATCTTCGGCCTCGAAGCGGGCTGGGAGTATTCCGATTCAGGAGATAACTATTGGGAGGGTGCGATTCCAATTTGGGAGACCTATGGGGATCTGATCAAAGGAAACACTGGAATAGACCAGAGTCCGCAGTATCTGGTGGATCTTTTCGATAAGAGAAAGGGTGATAATAAGGCTGTTGCTGAGGAGGAAGCGAAGAAACCGTATCAACCGTGAGACTGTGGTCAGTTGAAACCCGGGGGGTAGTTCTTATTTGTTTTTGTTTTTTTGAAGTCACCTTTTGAAATGGAGACTTGCTTTGCTTACCTGAACATATTCAGGCTGCCATTCAAGAATAGACGGAATTCAGTAGGAGAAAAGGGGCACCCCTTTCGTGTAGACATTCAGTACGAAAATACGCGACGGCATTTTCCAAACAATGCCAGAGGGTCTAGTACTTGGCTCTCTTTCAACGGGTGGCGGGTTTAAAGCAATGGCTGGGGCGCATCTCCGAAATCTGTACACTCCTCATGCTTAATTCACATTCGCCTCTATTCCAATTGACCCAGTCAACCATCTGTGGGCCAATCCAAGATAATCGGTACACTTGTTCTATGTAATATGCGGGCCTTGGCAACCAGAAACCTAGCGGAATGCCGGGGGTTTACAAGCTCAGCTGCTTACCACCAAGCCACATGTGGTGTTTAGAGAAGAATGGGCCCCCAGTATTGAATTTTTGAGACTTGGACTGTTCAGGATACAATCACGGCTAAACACTGGAGAGAACAATCTTCCATAATTAGAGCTTGCGCACAAGTGCTTCCCCCTGCAGGTACAAAACCCCTGGTTTAAGGCACTTCCTATCCTTCTTATTATCAAAGTAAACCTTGTTCTTTTCAAATAATAGAATATAATCCGATCCGCTGTATTTGAGAAGACCTAACTCATCTTCTTTCTTGATTTTAGTACTCTCCTAATCTTTTGCTTCTTTATAATCCTAATAGATAAAGAAGATTTATATTATACTAACAGCGAATAATACTATATATCTTATATTAATATTCTTAGAGTCCATCGTATCAAAGATCCATATCCCACAGACTTGATTCCACTGATACCCTGGGTAGTCCTGAACTTCGACATCACCGCCGCCTAGAGCTGGATTTAGCTTTGGCATCATTCGTCGCAGTGGAGACAGTAACGTCTGTTTTTTCTCATCTATGGTCATCTCAAGATAGACATCTCTGGAAATTATACAGCAGATAATAACCTTTCCACTGATTAAGACATGAATATAATAATAATTATTCAGTGAAAGGAATAAATATATAAAGATATTATTATTAAACCTTTTAATCAGATTATCAGGGACATCTTGTAATAGTTTAATAATTAGCTAGTTAAATCTTTTCAGATTAACAGTTTTAAAGCTGAAATTAATACTTCTTTTATTGATCTTCTAGTAAAGATTAAACTTAGTATTATACAGACTGGTAACAGTATTTTAATAATTAATTAATTAGTATTCTGCTTTTACTTTCCGAGAAAAAACTTGTTGAAGTTCTTCTAGCTGCCTTCAGGTTTCTTATATTAATAGACTGTGTATTTAGGGTTATTAATAAATATTAAGACTAACTTAGTAGAGTCTTTTATATTTGTTTATTTTCTAAGACTATTTACAAAATCATAAAATTATCTGAATAAATTAATTTATTAATTAATATAAGCTAAATTGATTAGCATCTATAAGTCCATTATGGATTTCTGATTAAAGATAAAGTAAAATATTGAAAGTATCTAGAGTAGTATATTGCGGATAGAAATAATGGACAGAACCTATTTTACATAGCAGTTACATAAATCAAGAAAGGATCTCACAGTCTTAGTATCTGATACCCCTTGGTAGATCTGGGCTTCAAGAAGGTCCTTCTTAGCAGTATCAAATACACGCCTAATTCCTTCAGTAAAGATGCTTTCCCAGTGCTCGTTCTTGGGATCATGGATCATGTTATAAAGGTCCCCGACAATTTTCTCGTAATGTCAGCCATGGTGGAGGACGTGTTTCGGATGTTTCTGTTTCTGTAATTCTGACAGACAGCTTGATGATTTCTTTGATCTCATCTGATTAATGCTACTTCTTTGATGATTGAACAGGGGTTTTATAGCAGAAATACCATCGTCCTTCGGCAACCACCGTGAATTCTCACCACATACGATGACGATGATTCCACCACTCCTCAGTGATCATTGTGAAGTCTGTCGTTCACTGTTACCTTCAACCCTCACCAAAGGGTTACTCTGGTCCATTGCAAGGAAGGAACTCCCGCCACACTCTCAGGTTATCATGATACGTCAAGCTGCTTTCAGCGACGGTTACATGGTCCTCCAAGATAAAGAAAGATGTCATGGTAACGCAATAAATGATATGCTGCCCATCAACCCTTGAGCGCGGTGCAGTCATTGCCCGTTGCGGTTTGCCATGTAACACAACATTCCCAACACACATTCACTCTACCTGTCACTCCGCGGAGTGGATCCGTGTATGACCAATCCACTTTCTATTGGAATTGATCTGCTCTAAGGAATCAGAATGGCGTGGCGCAGCTGGGTCGATGCATCCGGCCTTACTATGATCACTTTACGGGTGGTGAGGTCACATAGTCACATAGTCACTCAGGTAATGACGCCCAGCTACTGTAATTATATTGAATGTATGCAGTCTGATCAATCTGGTAATCATTTCTCATTGGTCGGACAGTTTGCAGAACTTCCGGTCATGTTGACTGGTGCATAATAATGACGCAACGAAGACACTTCCGCCCATACCCCAGTTAAACCTCCCTTCGGTGTCGCTTGAGTGCATCTTCATTGTAAGTGACCATTCGCAGCCTTGCCTCTGACAATGATTGCACCCAAAGGTCATTGGTGCGGTTCTTCTTTCTGAGCTGGTGCGTGCCCAGTACCCCCCAATGCTAGAGAGGTTGATAATAATCAACTCTGAACTCCTTTCTGGAGTTAATATAACTTATAAAAAGATACTAGTAAGAAGAAGTCATTGTGTAGCTATTATCTAGCTACTTAAACCTAGTCTCTAGGATAGCATCTGCGACTCGACCTCGGATTCATATACTAGATATATTAACTTTCTAAAGAATATAATGAAGAATATAATCTAAGACTTTTCTATTTACTTATTTCTCTGGTATTTCAAGTCTTAGTCAGACCCTAAAACTTTACTATTATCTATATAACTGCAAGATAGATCAGAAGGATTCTTCATATTTAGTACTTTTATAGAAAATAGTTCTTACAATATTATAAAGGACTCTCAAACCACACGCCCAAATAACTATGCCTGGACTAAGTATATTAATATATTATATATTAATTAATCAGTCCAGACTAGCTTTAGCTATGATATCTTGACTAATAGAACTCTAAATCTGATTAATAAAAATATCACCCCGGATTCTTCCTCGTAAGGTTTATTAAACAAGATAAATATATTTAGTAGCTAAATACTAATATTTACTATTGATATCACTGTTAATACTGTATAGTATCTTTAGAACTTTGTCTAAGTCTGGTTTTATGAGTTTGAAGTCTACAAGTCTAAATCCCAGAATAACCGAGTCAGCCTTTGAACTGAGTTATATAGTGATTATTATAATCCTAGTTTCATTATATACTTCTATCAATAAAATGAGAATCTTAATAATAAATATATTAATCTTTTAATACAAGAAATATCTAATCCAGACTATACTTATAATAAAAATACTTTCAGTATTATTATTATTAATAAATCTTAATATAATACTATAATTAAAGCTTACAGCAGGCTAGGCAGTTATAAAAAGCAGATTAAAAATTATTTTCAACTTATTAAAGAAAAAGATCTAGATATATATAATAAAATACTAGTTAGACTACTATATTGTATCACACTCCAGCTTATTTGCTAACAGACTTCAGGATTTCTATAGCTTAGATTATTTTTAAGGTATTCCAGGTTATTATTATTACTGTTAACTTTAGAGGGTTCAAGAAAATGATTTTAACTAATATCTTTTTCTTGTATTACTATCATATACTTAAAAGAAAATAATCTCTTATAGTATATCACCCTGGTAGTTATACAGATTACTTAATTACTATAACAATATTATGGTTATTAATCAGATATAATACCATGATAAGAAATATCAAGCCTCCTGTCAAACCCTAGGATCGCTTCCCTGTCCCGGTTAGCTTAGCTTCACTGGTATACGTACCGTCGAACTGGGTCGAGGTGGTATCAGGCTGATGACTATCTAGGAACAACTGGTCTTGGACAAGAGAAGAGAAGTAAGGCTGAATAGTGCCGTGCAGCTATCCATAAGTAAGTACAGATGAGTATTATCATTAAGCTTCCAAGTATATAGTTACTTAAAGATAGTAGTATTAAGCATGAAGAACAGAACTAGCTAAGTATATGAAAGAGTGTCCTTATATATCCTATTTTTCATATACTAAGTTGTATATCTTCCTGTATACTGTAGACTATATACTATATACCTGTTCATATACTGTCCCATATACCTATGATCACGTGATGCGTAGCTATTCTGGGCATTGTATTAGCAATCCGTGATTATACCAGATAACAGTTTAGTTTGCCTGAGTGCTGCCCTTATCGGCGCTTTCTGCCTGGCAAGTTCGCCTTACTAGTAGGTTAACTAGCAGGGGTCTGTAACATTACTTCCCCTTTTTCAAGATTTCTTGTCCTTAAGAAACATAAAGATGTGTATCCCCCTGTGTATATTGACTGGGTCTCTTTAGCTTTCTTTTCTCTTTTAAGATGGGTCATCATGTTGAAGCGCGATAAGTATACTGATAATAAATATTTGGCTAATAGGATTAAAAGTTCTGATTGTTCTGTTAATATTCTGTGTGACTTTTACTTTACTCAAGGAAAGGTTTATATTATGAGTTTGACTACTTAAAGCAAGAAATGTTTAGTCTGTGCTTTGCACGGTTACAAGTGTGAAAAATAATTCCACAGTGAATCTGAGTAGGATAAGTTAAAACATAATGAAGAGAAGGTCACGGCTAATCTTGAAACGGTCTAAAAGCAATTTATACAGTATTCTGAAAAGATAAATCAAGTAATGATAAAGATTCTCCGCTTGTAAAAGTATCAGCAATTTCTAAAAGATTATAGTGATTAGATGTTAGATCATGACTCTGAGATATTATAGTATTTGGATGAGGATGATTTTTCAAGCATTAAGAATCTCTGGAAGCTGGAGTATCTAGCTAATAAGCATAATACTGCTTAACTTGCTGCTATGTCAGATGATCCTAGTCTGACTTAGTTAGTTGGTTTTCCTTTTTTCTAGATAAATGTCAAACCCTAGGATCGCTTCCCTGTTCCTGTTAGCTTAGCTTCACTGGTATACGTACCTTTGAACTGAATCGAGGATGTATCAGACTGATGACTATCTAGGAATGACTGGTCGTGAACAAGAGAAGAGAAGTAAGGCTGAATAGTGCCATGCAGTTATCCATAAGTGAGTGCAGATGAGTATTGTTATTAAGCTTCCAAACTTATAGTTATTTAAAGATAGTAAGATTGAGCATGAAAAACAGAACTAGCTAAGTACATGAAAGAGTGTCCTTATATATCCTATCCTTCATATACCATATCATATACTATCAGGTCTGTCACATACCAGTATGGTAGTCATAGACCGTGATGGTATACCGCATACCATGAGCTTGTCTGTATACCGTAGTCACGTGATGCATGGCTCCTTCGGGTGTCGGTTACTCAAGTCGAGATTCTACTCGATAAGAACCGCTGATTGCCCGAATGCTGCCCTTATCAGCGCTTTCTGCCTGGCGAGTCCGCCTTGCTAGTAGGTTAACTAGCAGGGGTCCGTAACACTATAATATTATAATTATATATTAAAATACTTATCTTAATTTAAATTAAATTATAACTTAACTTACTGTCCAGACTATAATTATATTTATTTAATACTAGACTAGAACCTTTTCTAAATTAATTACTTATAATTGAAAATTTACTACAATTTAAATACAGATTATATATAAGAAATAAAATTTAAATCTTACTAGTAGTCCCGGCAGAACAGCTACTAATTTATTTATAATTTTTAATTAATTTAATTTAATTTTTTTTATAATTATCTCGGGGTTTACAATACCAGAAATTTAAAAATATTCTAATCTTAATATTAATAATATAATTAATTTATTAGAGTTTAGCTAATATTATAATAAGTTTTTAGTTTCTATACAAATAATACTAAGTTTAAATTAATATTTAGATTAATAAAACTAATTCTATTTCTAAGACTAGATATCTCTAAGAAAGAAATCATATATATATCAGTAATTACTAGCTAGAATAATAATAAGTTAACTCTAAGTTATTGATATAATAAAATATAAATTTCTTTTCTAATAATACTAGATTTAAGCTTAACAGAATAATTACTAGATAAAATTAGAAAAAGATTATATTTATAATATATTATTCAATATTATTATTTCTCTGTACTACTATATACACCAGAATTATTATAATAAGTTTTATTATAATCTTTAAATATATTAAGTTTTTAAGTTTAAATCTAGTTAAACTCTATTATAAAACTAAAGATAATATTCATAAAAATTAATAAATTACCAGCTAGCTAGTTCTTATTAAATATTACTAGAGCTAGTTTTAGTATTTCCAGCTATATTAATATAAGTCTAGATAAGTTAAAATTTAAACTCTATATAAACTCTATATATT
>NW_020291047.1:0-95794 GCF_003184525.1 Aspergillus sclerotioniger CBS 115572
GGGGGTATGAACCAGGACGGAAATGGGGTTGGTTGTTTCAGAGGTATATTGAGTGGGATGCGCTGGCTTTGGTGTTGGTGGGGTTTGTGTGGGGGGGTGGGATGGGGAGGTTTGGGGGTTGTGGAGAGGGTGGTTGGGTTTTGGAGGGGGAGTTGGGGATTAATGTAGATGGTAATGGGATGGGGAAGGGGAATGAGAGGTGGGAGCATATTGAGGAGTTGAGGGGAGGGCGTTGAGGGTTAGGGCTGGGGAGAGGGTTGGGTTGATGGCGCAGAGTGACTCAGTCACAACTGATGGGTGTGAGGAGTGTGAGGATACTCCTGGTGATGAACTCCCTGGGAATGGAACAGCATGTGAGTGGAGTACAGCAGCATTTGAACATTATTTTCAGGTGTTGCGGGGTGGGGATGACTCTTTGTAGATAGATAATAGTCCGTGTTGTGAGTCTCAATATACATTCTTAATCGAACTCAACATAACTAAATCAAGATTCCAATTATACAAAAACTATATAGCAATACATGACACATAAAAAGAGGAGAAAAATCAATACAACCCCATACCTACATCCCATCCCCACCCCTAATACAAGACACATCAAGAAATAAAGGGAAAAAAATCTAAGCAACACCCACCCACCCCACCCCCCAAACCCTACCCACAAACACCACCCCAGACCCAACCAACGCACAAACCCCCGCAAATACCAACGCGGCGTGATAATCCCCATACGAACTAATCATCGCCCCGGTGATAGGCGTCCCCGTCAAACTCGCCAAACTCAACACTCCCAACGCCATTCCCATATACGAACCGATAACATTCGGCCGTGGGGCTGTCATAGCAATCGTCGCAGGAAACATCCCTACCACAGTACCGGAGAAGAATCCAAACAGGATAGAGAATACGATCATGCTTGATAGGGAGTTGATGGCTAGCCAGGAGAGGATCAAGATGCCACAGATAGCGGAGGATGCGGTGAGGGTGTTGAAGCGACCGATTCGGTTGGCGAGAATACCGCCCAGTAGTCTGCCGACTAGGGATCCGGCGTTTTGGATCGAGATGAGGTAGTTTGAGAGGTTGATGTCAATGCCGATGGATTGGGCGTAGCTGGGGATGTAGAAGAAGGGGACGAAGATGGCCCAGATGATGAGGAAGAGACCGGCGACTTGGAAGGAGTAGGCTGGGTGGGACCATGCTTCTAGCAGGAAGGGGGATCCGGATTTGCGTTTGGGAGCGGGGGAGGAGATGGCTATGCAGGCGATGATGTTGAGGAAGAGCATGAGGAAGCCGAGGATGCGGACGGACCAGCCGAAGCCGAGGGGGGAGGAGTTAAGCATGCGGTTTAGGGCGATGGGGAAGATGATTCCTGCGAGTGAGGAGCCGGAGGAGGCGATGCCCATTGCTAGGGGACGGCGGGTGAAGAAGTATTGGTTTACGGCGGTGAGGGTGGGGGTGTAGATGAGGCCGTTGGTGAGACCGCCGAGGATGCCTTGGGCGAGGAGGAATTGGTAGTATTGTTTGCAGAGGCTGTTGAGCATGACGGAGAGGGTGAAGAGGAGGGAGCAGGGGATTAGGATGGCCTGGTGGTTGGTTAGATGGGTTTGGTTGGGGGAGGGGGGAGGGGAGGGCGTACTCTGGGTCCGTAGCGGTCCATCAAGGGGCCGGAGATGAGGCCGGCGGAGAACATGAAGAAGGCTTGGAGGGAGCCGATCCAGGCGATGTTGGATTCGCTTTGGTTTTGGAGAAAGGTGTTTTTGTAGTAGGCCTCGTAGATGCTGATTTGTTAGTGATGCTACTACCACGACCATATGATATATCCTTGGGCTACTGGTGGAGGTGTGTTAGACAGTGGATAAGGAGTGACATACCCGAATGCATTGATGTATCCAAAGGTGTTGAACATTACACACCAGCAGGCGAGAACGGCCATCCATGCTTTGAAGCCACCCTCGGGGAAGTTTGGGGGCTTGGGGGAATCTGCAATGGCGGCATTTTTTTCGGTGTCGGTAGACATGATGTATGCTTTATGTTAAGATTATTCTGAGAGTATTGTAGCGAAGGTCACATACTGGATGTGAGTTATAGATGTATTTGATGCTGGCTGCGAGGGCTCGGGTATTCCCGATCGGGCGAATTTCCCAATTCCCGCGGTCGGGGCCGAATTCCCGTCCGAGCTTAATTCGATCTGATAAGGACGAGTCTGCGTCACGTATGAGACTCAACCTGAGAAGGCATTGATCTATAGCAATGTGTGGGTTTAAAGAAATAGGGTTTAGGGGGATATCAACTATCGATGTGAATGATGTCTTGCCCGGAATATGTTCCCGTACATTGACTCTTCACCCCCTGCAACATTACAAACTCTAACAGACTTGTAGGAGCTGTATTATTCGAACATCTCGTCAGCATTTTAAGTGTTATTATATCATTATATGTAGACTGTACGTGGTTGATTGCTGTTCAGAACATTGCTGAGATAGAACTGTAATTGAAAGACATGCCCCAGCCAGGTGATTCCCACTGGAAATACCCGACAAAACGTGGCTTAAAAATGCGTGCAGGCGGCTTGATAGCTGCAAACGGTCATAGGTTGAGAGCAGCATAAGCGGAGCCTCGAGGTAACATAGCAGTAGATATGGTGCTTCATCCACTGGAACTCTGAGTTACGAATACGTAATCCACTATCGACACATACAAACAGGAAGAAATCAAAGAAATAGAAAAGTCAGAAATATGATAAAGTGGTGGGACCCGATGAATATTCATCACCGTTATCTGCGCCAAAAATAGCATCCATCCTAAGCTTCCTTGGCACCTAGATAAATACCAGTAGGACAATGCGTCTTAACTTCAGCACAAGCCTCCCACTAGACATCCGGCTGACAGTCCATCATCGCCTGTAAGCAGCCACCCGTATTTCCGGACTCGGTGATTCGACACTTTCCACGCCCCGACGTATCACAGGTGAGACAAGCTCAAAGACGCGTAAAGCTTGAGCCGCGCAGATAACCACCCTATCAAAATCACCGTGATGCATGCAGGTCTCAGTCAAAATAGATACAGTGATCAAATGACGCATATCATCGTATTCCTACTATATCCTATATACATTTACTATCCACATCCTTCGAGAATATAAATATGTCCATATGCCTCATGTTCTATCTCCATCTCATCAACAACTACATCTTCCCTGTCCCATACACAGAACAACATCAACAAAATGGCCCTCTTCATCACCCTCCTAACCCTCACCACCCTCCTCACCCCCGCCCTCACCACCAACTGCAGCACCAGCCCCTTCACCGTGATCTCCACCCGCTCCGGCACCCCCATCCAAAACCTCCCTTTAACCGCCGCCTCCAACAATTTCTACCTCGACGGGACGACCTCATCTTACTGCCTGCCCCAAATTGCAGCTTATGATGCTTGTCCACCAGGCAACGAAACCGTAATCAGCGGAAACAACTACCTCGTACCCTCCCCCCCTTATCCCCCTCATCCCCAACTGCACCCACTAATAAGAACAGGACTCCGCCTACGTCCAAGAAATCTACATCGACCCCACCGGCGCCGTCAAATTCGTCGAAGCCCACACAACCTACATGCCTAGCGGCGCCTCAACAGCCACGTTCTGCTACACGCCCGGCACAGAGTACGGAACCTGGACGTATACTGGCCTCGGCGCGACGGGGTTCATGGCGTGTCCGATCACAACCACGGAGGTAGCAGATGCTGGTCCGTACCAGGTGTTTGCGGCTTTGGGAAATGCGTCGGTTCCAACGGGGAATGTATCGGATTGTTTGGATTTTGAGGCTTTGGCGGTGCCGTGGGGTGGGGTGCAGGGGAGTGTGGCGGCTTGGGAGTATGTCTGATTTACACCCTACATAGTACTTTTGGGTTGGGGTTTAGGTTGGGGGATGATATGATCTGTTGGTTGGTATTTGGGGGGTGAGTGTTAGGTTTATAGATTAGTCGGTATCGGTCGCTTATATTGTCGATGGAAGTTAGGATATAGGATGGGGTTGCGGCCATAACCCTAAATCAGAGCTACGTTATTTATATACAGTTTGAAGTCAAAGAACACCCCACACTACACTGCTTCTAGAAAAAGTCAAATCCAATTAAATTTTGGATTCTGAATATCAGTGTTAGAATCCGACTACAGTTGGTATACCGAACAGCCGACCAACTCGACGTTTCCGCGGAGAGGGTCAATCACCCCATACAACATGCCATCCATCCCATCCTTCCCCATTCCCCACATCACATCACATCACCCCAATCCGAACCAGCAATATATTTCTCCGGGGTAACAGTACATACTACATATCTGTCTACTTCACATGTAATTGTTAATAACTAATTATCTATGAAATGAATACCCCACGCTCTAAGTCAAGAATTCAATACAATCTTTAATTCCAATACCGCAAGATTTCACTTCCCAGCGATATCCCCGTCTGCAGTCTCCAAAACAAAAACCCATGACATTCAACACTCAACACTAATAACATTAATCCTCACGACAAAATTCTAGTTCCATCCACGTGAACACACCCAAATCCTCCCACACCACACCACATAATATCATAATACAATATGATATAACACAAAACCATAAAACAAGATCCAACTACCCTCCTCCCTACCCAATGCTCAGATTCCCGTCAGCTCAGCTCAGTCAGCTCATCTCAGATCCCGGCTTACTTCATGGGCCCGAATCGTCCGATCCAACCACATCATTCCCCAACCTCTAGAACCCAAACACTAGAATCCAGTAAGCTTACCTACCCAGTCCCTAAGTCCTAAGTATCCCAACTAAGCAACAAAAATAAGCAGTAACAAAAAAGAAAACCAAATCCCGGATCTGGAAAATATATTCCGCGCTGTTCCCGACCAGAAACCCAAAAAATCTTCCCTACGTGAAAATTAACCCAAACGCCTTTAGTTTAAACTAATTACCCACCAATTACAACCTATTAAGCAATACCTTACTGAATGTGGTAATCGGTCCCTAGGTAGGTAGGTAGGTAATTCCATCCATTTCAGGCTCTAGAGTACAATAACAATAATAATCATCTAGCCTAGGCCCTACACAGTAGGTAGATAATATTCTACTCGGTAGGAATAAGATGCAGGGATCAGACCATAACCCTAACCTAACCTAACCCAATACTTTTTTTCTATCAGCAGCTACACTACACTACACTACACTACGTCATTATCGCATGACGTTGACACGTTAATGATCCGAACCGAACCGAACTTCCTTACTTACAATTTAATTAATTAATTGAATATAATATAAATCATTTACTATGCATTAATCAATCCATGGAATTAAAGCATCCGTTCCATGGAAGTTGGATATTGGATGGGGATGGGATGGGTAAAGTGCGAGCCGCTTATTTTTTTTTTTTTCCCTCTCCAATAACGGGTTGTGTTATAGTTATGGATAAGGTGGGGGAAATGGAACCGGGGAATGGATTCCAAAATCAATAGTTCCAACTTTGCGATGGAATAACTCTGGTAGCCTGGTAGGGTAGGTATCTAGGCCTAGTGGGGAAGAACATTCGAGTATGTTCGTGTTTATTTCCATTGTGGTAAAATTAAACGAAGTCCTAGTCGTAGCAGTCAGATTGAGTCACAGTGTTGGTTGTGGTGGTGGTGGTGGGTGAGACACGGATAGGACAGAGGATGATTAAGCTAGAAATATTAACTATTTTATCATAGATTAATTAATCTAGACTACTTCCTATCCGGGCATAAACCTCGGATCAAACTGGATGCAGCCATACAACCGAAATAATCATGTCCCTGAATTGGACACGTCCCATATAGAATAATAAATGATACTAATTACCAATGCAAACAACCCGACACTCCTTGTCCGGGAAATATAGATGTAATCATAGCTCGTGACCCAATTACCCAGCCCAAGCCCATCCGGAACACCATCCATGCAAACCTTCTATAGAAACTCCTTTTCAGATGAATACAGCGACGAGGTTGAGTCGCCCGGACCGGGTAGTGGCACCTTGGTCGCGTCGAACTCCCATGCGGCTTCGCGCGATTCCTTGGCGTTGCGCACTTGCATCGGCATCGTCCATTCCTTTAGACGACCCTCTAAGAACCCGAGATCGCGGTTCTTCTCCCACATTCGTCGCGATACTTGGAACGCTGCGTTGACGGTTCCTCGTCGGAGATCTTCGTAGGCTTTGAAACTGACCGGGAGAGGGTCGTAGCGGTGCTTCGAAAGAATGCGAGAGAAGAGAATGGCGTCATCTAATGCGTAGGCGGCTGATTCATCCCGAGGAGGCATCTATATCTGTTAGAATAGTTCAATAAAGAAGATAGGAAGAGCTTACTGCATGTGCCGCATCACCCAGGAGCAACACTCGGTTGCGGTACCAGCGTCCACCTGGTCGGACTTGCCACACAGGATAAAGCATCCAGTCGTCCGCCTTGGACACCATGTCTCGGATCGACGCCAGTCCCGATCGGCCAAAGCGATCCTGCATCTCTCGGCTGAGCGCATCCTTAATGGCTGCAGTGCGGCGCCAGTCTTGGCCCGGTTCAATCTTGTAGTGATGAAGCAGCTCTTCGCGGAACTGTACGATGGCGGCCATGAAGATCTGGGTGTGGTCCCGATCGCAGTAACTGGCCAGCAAGGAACCATGGCGGGAGATGTTCATGGAGGTGGAGCGGAAATGGACGGGGGCCTTGACTTGTTTGCTATCAATCATGGTCTGGACAAATGAGATGCCCGTGTATTCCGACGGGCTCTCGGGAGCGACCCATTGGGTGCGCACGTTGGAGTGGACCCCGTCACAGCCGAGCACCAAATCTCCAGTCGCCGTGGTGCCATCGTGGAAAAGCAGCGTCGCCTTGTCCTTGGTTTCCTTGCCGCGCACCAGCTTCTTGCCAAACACGATGTTGACGTTCTTGGTGCGTTCCACCACCTTCAACATGGCCAGGGACAGAATAATCCGCATCACACGGCGACCCTTGTACCCACCGAATCCGTTCCCATTCTGGTCGGTGAAATTAATGGCACCCAGGGACCGCCCGGAGCGGCTGGAGTACAGCTCAATAGCATCCACATCGGTACCAGCCTCGGGTCCCAGTTTGTCCAGCTCCGCGAGAACCCCAAGGCGATCGAGATGCCGTTGGGCCACGGGAGTCAGGTTGATGGCACCGCCGGAGGTGGAGAGGATATCGTGTCGTTCATAGACGTTGATGCGAAGGTCGGGGACAAAAGGAGTCAGTTCCTTGGAGAGGGCCAGGGCCACGGCAATGCCCGCAATGCCGGCGCCCACCACCAGGATATCACGGGGGACGGATTCGGCTTCGAGAGGGGGAGCCCGGTCCACGAAGTTCCAGAAGTTGACCCAGTCCTTCCCGGCGGAGGGGGGTGGGGTAGCCTCATATCCAACGTCCATCATGATTGCAGCTTGGAGATTGGGTTCAACCGATTCGACAGCGCGGGAGGGTTTTTTTCATGAGCGATGAAGGGAGGTCGGTTATAAGGGAAGCGGCCATATAGGGAGTGCGTGTCGTGTGCGTAGCTACCCAAACCAGAGGGGTGAATCGCTTAAGTAAAAACGAAGGTTTTAGTCAAGAAAATCCTGCGGAGGCGAAATAGACTGCTAGAGATATCAGGGGGGAAGATTAGGGGCATTGGGGTTTGTATATATACACCAATCAGGCTGATGCAGCGGACAGGCTCCGTCTTTTGGCGAGTCCAGAAGCACTGCAGGCGACCTGTTCGGCCGGAAATGGAGACTGTTCGGAGGTTAGGTCTGCCATGGCTGTCTGGAGAAGCCAAAAAGTTGGCAGGAAGCCAATGCCAAAAGAGAAAACTTTTTTCAGTCACCAGAAAAAAAAATTCAAATAAAAAAATTGAAATAAAAAAAGCAGGAAAAAAGATTTGTCTGCAGGCCTCCACTGAGGAGACTAATACGGCTTTGGCGACAGGCGAGCATGAACGGCGCCAAACCAGAGGCCGCAGCTCCACTCAACCTCCGAGACCACGGCCGATTCAGGATGCCATAGGCCAGTGGGATGAAGCTGTCACTGCCCGCGGTGGATGGATCATTCCATCACAGCCGTTACGGTCCGGCTCGGCACTCCTGGAGGCTCGTTAGTGATAGATAGACCGGAATCGGCCAGAGGGACTGACTGGATGAGAGGAAAGGAAGCAGATGCCGAGGGTGAGACCGGACCTGAGGGGTGGTCCGTGAGGTGGCTAGATGATTCAGATGGAATTGGATCTCGTCCGACGGAAGGGTTCGAGCGATGCCGATGGATGATGCATGAAGGGAGGGATGTGACAGTTGCAGAAGCAGAGGTGGATGCTCCGAATTATTCAGAGATGTGTTTGTGCGTGGCCAAGCCACACCACACTTACACTAGAGCCCCCGACAGGGGGTCAACTGCTGGCTGCATTGTTGTTCAGCATCACTCCGACGCTTCAATCACATGCTCCGATCGTCAATCAAGCATAAACCAGGATTAATCCCTGTCCTTGCTCCTTTTCCGTCCAATCATCCCCTCGGGGTAATATCTGTGCTGACCCGACTGTCTCCCGACCATGGTGTATAGTCACAATAGTCACTATAACCACCCATATCCACTAAAGGAGGACCTGCAATCCAGTTTGAGATCCCCTGGACCTCCTGCCTCCATAGTCCATACTCCATATCCATAGTCTATCACCGCCAGACACTAATTCAGGAACCGGTGATGGTCCAAGTGTCATCGGTCGCGATTCCGGCCCTCCGAAATGATCAGGACAACGGGACTCCATTCGTGCCCCCATCCCCCAAGGCCCCTCTTCTGCTGCCAGGAATCGTCGATGAGCCAGGAGCATAAGACGGAGAACTAAGGAGTCTTTGCTCCGGCCTCCGGGTCCATCCACGGTACTTCTCTGTCCAACCAAATCCCCGTGGCTCCAGGGGATCCCCACTCGGCGCTGTCCGTGAGCAGCGTGACGTAGCCTCAATAATGGTGTCGGGGGGACTACTCGCTCTGGATATGCGAGGGATCCTCCGTACTCCGTACTCCGCATCAATAAGAAGACACCTGGTAGAGTGTCAAACAGAATGAGAACCAGTCACCATGGAGTGAAACGCACCTGTCATGGGTAGAGCGTGAACTCAAAAACGGTCGCATTGGACCTGTCAGATCTGAATTTTCCAGTGCCCTGCTGCATCCATGCATCCATGCATTCCCCTCCGAGGACAGTCATGTTCCTGACGATCCACCGACCTGGGGATAGGGAGAGGGGAGATCCAACGCCGCATCACCACTTGGTGACACAACGGGGAACGGCCAGTGTTTCTAATTCCAGCCAGCTATCAATAACTCGGAACTGACCGTCTTGGGAAATGCGACAGAGAGTCTCAACGGGGCCAGCCTTATGCGGAGAAGCCATTCCTCGAATGACGGTCGATGGCAGGAGAAGAAGTTCAGCTGGTCCGGAGGAATTGCCGAAACGGCCACGCGAGACCCTCTTCCTCCACATCGCATTCATCAACATTTACGATTAGGCAGTCATAATATTCCAATCTGTCTAAATTCTGGAAAAAATGTTATGATCCTCTCCTGATCCCAACTATGTAAATAAATCATCACCCGGAAGTTTCATCCGCAACAACGGAAACATCCCCGACAGGCTGTGTCACGATCGGTATCACCCCAAGACCACCCTGGTCAGTAGTCCGTCACACGTCGTCGTTCAGCAACACGACATATCCACACAGCACTGTCATCAAACTCTATCGCCAGATCGGCAGGCCTAGTTCTTTCCTGCGGAACGGCGGAACGGCGGAATCTTCGACAGCTACGGAGTACACTTTCAAGATGTAGATCGACAGGAATTACCGGCCGATGCCGGACTTGGATCCGCTTAATAATCTTGTTATAAGTCATGGATGGTTGGGGGCGAGATGTAGATGGGATAATATCAAAAGAGCAGGGATATATATTTCGGGATCAATCTGCTTCCGTGCACTATCGGCATTGCTCTATCTACACACAAAGGAGTCTGCATGCCACAAAATATACAAATATCCTTATCATTGAGTAGAGTAGGTTGATTGTTGTTGGCTTATCATGTCAAATAGATTAAAAGTGATGTGTCTCCCCTACGCAATGACCCCGGGCAGGACAAAGAGCAAACTCTAAGTTTGGACTCCGCGATAGTCTAGACCTATCTTTGAGACTCGAGATACGGGGTAATCTATCTCGGTGAGCTGGCTTGACGTCTACAATATCAAGTCAAAGAGATAACTCCGCGCACAGATGACCAGCTCGTATGTGGCTGGCACAAGTGTCCCTTGCGATAAGAAAAGACTGACACCTCCGATTCAAAGTCAATGCGTCTAACTGTAATGCAATCTAGATCCCATGCCGTCGCTGAACCCACAAATGAAACACGGTGCTTTTCGTATATGCAGGAGAAACTTTTGGATCCGTCTAGGTCGCTCGGATCAAATCGCCCAGCATACCAGTGTGGAGGCTAGGCCGATTCCGCCACACGGTCGAAATGTACTTTCGAGTCGAGATTGAAGAAAGTGTTGATGCCAGAGAGCGCACAGACAGCCGCTGGTACCGTTAGCATAGCCGTATCATTACTGGCAGGGCACATACCGATAACACAGCTCATCTCGTAGTATCCGACCTGCTCGGCGACAAAGCCAGACACGATGGGTCCAATGAATGCGCCCAGCGTCCAGCCCATACTCGCCACCGAAAGGGCCCGCGAATATCCCCCGTTCGGGCCAAAGATACCGGGATGTTTGGCCTCGACCTCGTCAATGGTGACTGCAACGCGTTAGACCATTTCAACTTGCTTCCCTTTGCACGGACGACACATACCCGTAGCCTCAATCGTTCCGGCCCCGTTCAGCAGACAGGACACGGATCCCACCAGAGTCACCCCAACAGCGTAAATAACCTTTCCCCGGTCGCCCTCATTGGCCCAGGGGAATCGCTCGTCCCCAGGCATACCAATGACCCACATCACAGGCGCAAGCAGCAAAAACCCGACCGTGGTAGGCCACCGGGTTCCCACCCGGTCCTTCAACCACCCACACAGGGGACTAAGCAGGATACCAGGGCCTTGCAGAGCAAAGAACATCATGCCGGCAGGAAAACTACCCCAGCTGAACACATCACGAACGTGCAGAGGTAGAGTGGTGTCAAAGCTGGAGACCAAGACGGCAAAGGAGAAGTAGCTGACCACTCCGCACACGAAGCGACGATACCGCAGGATGTACAAGTAAAACTTTAGGCCTGTGAGTTCCCCCTCGATCACACTGTGCGTATCACTGTGCGTATCACTGCGTGCATCACTGCGTGCATTGCTGTGTGTGTCGCTGAGAAGTGGAGCGCTCTCGGTGTTGGATACAACACTCTCACTGCTGCTATATTCCACATCTTTGGTGGTCGGTTTCTCCAACATGAGCAGTCGAAGGATGATGTCGACGATGAGAATAACGAAAGCACTAGACCATGCTGTCCAATATCCACCCAGCTCGAACAGAATACCAGCGACCATAGGGCCTCCGGAGGTACCTGCCGCTACGACCAGTGAGATAACCCCATATGTCTTGCCCAGATGTTCCGGTTGTACATTGTCCGCGATCGTCGCATATCCGACCACCCAAATGAACGAGCTGGCGACTGCCTGAATGAGACGTCCGGCAAAAAGAGTAAATGCTGTGTAACGGTCAGTATGCGGAGCTCAAGTATTAGGTAGGGGCGACCGCACTGGATGTCGCCAGGGCCAGGACTATAGAGCCAATCAATGCAGCGACCAGCGATCCGACGAGTAAAACCCGCTTAGAGGACAGCCGATCTGCATAGTGGCCAATAAACGGACTTGTAACGAGAGCAGCGACCGCAGTTTCCGACAGCAAGGCAAAACTCATGCGTTGGGTGAGGGAGACATCTAATCCGAGGCGGCTCTCGAGGACGTAGGGGAGGATGGGGACGAGGAAGGCATAGAGAAAGGTGTCTAGATAAAGCGGCAGATCTTGTTAGCGACCTGAAACAGGAGAGCAGAAACGCAGGGTTACCAGTGAACAGGGCCATCGCCATGGCACTGACGATGAAAAAAGGCGAGGATCGCCATTGCTGGCCCCAGGTGCCTCCCTTTGAGTACGCGAAGTTCATGATGGTGTTGTTGACCGCACACGACTGCAGGCCAGAAGAGAAGGAGAAGACATTGCGATGCCGCGCTGATAAGGATCGAAGGAAGCCCGCCAGCCCTTAGTTGCGACCTAGACTCGGAGCCCCCGGCGGGCGACTCCGATGCCGATGCCGTGGTGAATAAGCAGCAGAGAGGAGGCCCAATTGTGGCCTGAGATTATGGCCCGAGATTATGGCGAAAGGAGTCATTATTGGCTCGTCGATCTCCAGAGATGAGGTGAAAGCAGGGATAGTATGTTTGGATGAAGCATGCAGACAGACCATGGATAGGTTGGAGGGGCAAAGAGAAGAGAAGAAAGAAGTGGGGAAGATGCCTTCCGAGGCAGTCAGGCAGCCAGGATCCCCAGGCGGTGAAGCCCGCAGTCTCCCAGCCGGGGTACAACCGGGGAATATTCTCACTTCCTCTCGTGTTGATCTGTTGATCACAAGGCATTGGTGATTGCTAATCGAGAGTGACTATCTCTTAATCCACAGCAAGGACCTCACATGTGCATGGTCAATGGTCAAGTCCAGGAACCAATCCATCCATTGTCTTCCCCCAGTCATCGATTTCCAGCAAGCCAAGCATAAAGTCATTTTGGCTCCATAGCCAGTTGGGCTTATCGCATATTTCAGTCTTGGTGGCCAAGACCGTTTCTGGTTCTACGACAAGACCATCCGGCCCCGACTCTTTGGACAGTCCCGGCCACAAGGCGCATTGAACGTGATTGCCAACATCCTCCGAAGTCAGGACGTGCTGCATGGTGTCTGGGTTATATGGGGTACCAAAGGCGCTGCGGAAGAAGCGATAGTGACTTTCCTGGCGATCCAACCGACGCTTGAACTGTATACAAGCCCGGACCAGAGTCCGCAATTTGGTGCTCCCCCTGGAAGGATCAATCGAGAAATATTGTGCAAAGTCCGTCTCAACTTGCGCCACCACAGAATTAATGACTTTGGGCTCATCACCAAGCTCCTCCACCGCTATGCTTGTTGCTGTGCGCCAGTGATGGGCGACATGTCGAGGGCCTGAACGTCAGCTTGCTTTCTGGACCCAGCAAGGGGAAGCCTTACAGCAATCCTGTACTTTCTCCGCAATAGTCCTGAAGACTTCTTCATTGGAGAGTCCCATTATAAAGGGACCAAAGACATGTTCATAGAAGGTTCCACTGACAGCGGAGGAGATAAAGGCACGTAGTTCGTGCTGTCTGTTTGGAACGAAGGCTGCTCCATTGTCTTGGAGGTCCTCCCTCAGCCTGTCCAGGAGCTCTGTGTTGCGAAAACAGGCATTGATCCAGCCGCTCAGCCGCTGCCGCAGACGTTTCATCTCTCGCGTGGCATCCTCATCACTGAGCATGGCCGGCTGAAACTTCAGTGACTGTACTTTCTGCATGAGTGACCTAATCTGGGCTTTATTCTCAGCCACCTCGGAAGCCTTCAACGCCTCAACCTCTTTCAAACGTTGGAGATGGCGTCGAGCCTGCTCCTCGGCCAAGAGCGGAGCCAGCGCAGCTTTTTCGAGCCCTCGATAGAGTTCTGGATTGCTCTGGTGCCAAAGTATTTAGCAAAAGGATGAGGATCAGTGTGAGGTACTTACACGCAGGAGGCTATCGACAGCCGCCATTTTGGATGGTAAAAAACCACCATTCTTCGCGGGGCCTATATCGTCCATATTGTGAAGATTGTGTCCTTGGTGAGATGCGGGAAGACCATCCGTTGTGGAAGGGAATTCCAATTCCTGACGAAAGACTGCAGCTTTCGTGGCTAGTCGTCATCGTGACTGAAGAGGTATATGGTGTAGGAATGACTGCACTATGCCCCGCTTTGAAATCTCTCCCCTCTTTTTCTTACACCTTTTATACCTTTCACACCTTCACCTTTCACCTTGCACCTTTCACCTTTCACCTTACACCTTTCACACCCTCCACGCCTTTCTGCTCAACACAACTGTTCGCCGCCATGACAGATCCTCGTATCGTAATAGGGCTCGACTTCGGCACCACCTATAGCGGGTAAGCAAGTCCGTCAAACTAGCCGTCATATTTGAACTGATCCTCTCAGTGTCGCTTGGGCGCTGAGTGATTCTCCCAATGAGACTGAAGTGATAACTTCATGGCCAGGAAGTGGTAATAGTCAGTCCCCCTTGGTGCTTTGACTCTTGCGTATTTGACCACTGGCATAGAGACGACCCCCAAAGTCCCCAGCACAATGACAGTCAAGTGCGGGGGACGGTTGCAGTGGGGATATCAGACCAGCTTCTTCGGAAACCACATCCGAGGTGTCAAACTCCTCCTTGATAAGTCCCAAGACCCAGAATATGTGGCTTCTCTGGAGTCTGCCGGATTCATCAAGAAGAACTGGCGGTCTCCCGTCACCTACGCTGGCCGGTATCTCGAGCAGTTGGTTTTGCATACCAAAAACGTCCTCCAGAAGCGGTTCGGTCCTGCAGTCCAAAGCATGGAGATGCAGTATGTGCTTACTGTACCGGCCATCTGGTCGGACAAGGCCAAGGACGCTACCATGAGGGCCGCTCTGAAGGCGGGTATCCCACATCAGGACATTTCTTTGGTATCTGAGCCCGAGGCGGCAGCCTTGCACTGTATGACTGTTATTCGGCCGAACACGATCCGGGTGAGTTCGCACTATAGATAGCTAGTGCTCAATCTAATCTGGACCAGGATGGTGATGTAGTCGTAGTGTGTGACGCTGGCGGTGGTACCGTGGTTGGTGTCCCTGAGGCTCATGATTCTGTTCTCGTGGCTAATTTGGCAGGATCTCATATCGTACTGTGTGAAAACGGTCTCCCCCTTGTGTCTCGAAGAACTGGTCGAGGGCACTGGTATGAATCCCACTCGAATAACTAGAGAGACAACTAATGGCCCAGGTGGCATCTGTGGATCCATGATGCTTGATGTGGGATTTACCAAGTTCCTCGATTCTCTGATCGACAAGAAGAAAGTCCCCGACAAGGCTCGTGAAATGGCTTTACGATTTTGGCAGGACAATATCAAGCCCAACTTCGCTAGCGACCCGAATTTTCTGGAGGAGACTCACTTCGTGCCTCTTCCCGGAGTCAAAGACAACAGCAAAATTGGCCTGCGAGACGGGTTTCTCCAAATGGATGGGTGTGCTGAATCTAAGACGCTGTTGGGACGGGAGCTGACCTTCATATAATAGAACTCAGGTCAAGGCCATCTTCGATCCGATCGTGGATCAAGTCCAAGACCTAATTGAGGGCCAGGCTGCAAGAGCCAAGGAGTCGGGCAAGTCAGTCAAGGTGAGTACTGAAGCGGTCCCTTGCGCCACGCTGACCACATGGCAGACCATCCTTCTGGTCGGAGGGTTCGGAGCATCCGACTATCTCTACCAGTGTGTTCAAAAAGCCCACAGTGGCATTATTGTGATGCAGCCACCAAATTCGTAAGTTCTCTCGTTGTGTCAGAAAAATTCGTGAGGCTAATAATTGGTAGCTGGTCTGCAGTAATGTTGTGAGTTTACAAGCTGCGTGGGGATTGGTGCATCAGGCTGATATCACTAGGGGAGCCGTCCGACATGGCACTGAGGGCAACAAGGTCGGGAAGCGTATTGCAAGACGCCACTATGGGGTCAGGTTCCGCACCGACCACAAGAAAACCCTGAAAAAGTACCCAAAATCTGCACATAAGTGGTGCGACTTGACCGAGAGGTGGTATGTTCACCATATGACGGAGTGGTATATTCATAAGGTAAGTCTACAGCAGGTGGGCTTCGACCAGATCTTATTTCGATGACTTATGACTCGTAGGGAGCCGAAATCCTCGAAAACACGCCCGTCCGATTTCATTTCTGCCGGACCATTCCATGTGACGGGACGCCTGTGTTTGAGGACAAGCTTTATGTCTGTGGCGATAACGTAGCCCCAAAGCGCCTCAATGAGAGTAAGTAATAGAATCATACATATTATAGATGTTGTGCGGCTGATGTACACTCAGGGGTTTTCAGTGTGTGTACCCTGAAGAGCGATCTCCGCGCGATTCCAACTCGACTCTTTAAGGAAAAGAGTAATAGCAAGGGCATGCAGTACTACTGTATTGAGCATGACTTGGTCATGACCCCACGGTCTGGATCCATTGATTTTGAGCTGCAGTTCAATGGGGCTTCATATGGGCATGTTGAGGCAACTTATTGATTGACGTAGCTTGCTGTGGAAGTTTCCATTCGATACGTTAATCCTGTGGTAGGAGGTACCAGCTGAAAATTTGCCATCTAGCCTTATTTCATAAGTCAATGTTTCTACCTGATCAATCATATCTTAGGCACTTGGCAATAAGCAGACAAATGAATCTAGCCAACCAGACCCGAACCTGGTCCAATCCCTCCCAGCAACAGCGGGTAAACACCTGCATATACCCCGTGCAGATATTCCGCGAATAGCAAAGTGCCTCGAGTTTACCCGCACCTCCGCATCGGATAAATGTTTGCATGTTTCACACGCCCTTCTGTTTAAAAGGGATGACCCTGTAGCAATCAATATGCAGCCGTACTCTCAATAATCCCACCGAGCATCATGCATCTATTCTACTATCTCCTACTCCTATTTCTAGGGCTAGCCCACGCCCACCAAAACTGGGGCCCTAGTAAATTCACCACCCTAGTCACCTTTGGCGATAGCTACACAGACGACACACGAGTTAGCTATTTCTACAACCACAATGGATCAGCACCGCCTGTCGGATGGGTGGAACCTATAGTACCCTCCTACCCTACCCATTCCCCCCTTCCCACCCCCTCCAACATCCCACCCCTAACCACAAACACAAAAAACACAGACAAACGACTCCTCCACAGGCGGCTACATCTGGGGCCACTACGTACACCAATACGCCCCTCTCACGCACCGCTACAACTACGCCGTCAGCGGCGCCTCCTGCTCCAACGCCATCACCCCCCGAACCACCTCCTTCGGCCTCTACCCCTCCGTCCTAGAATACCAAGTCCCCGCCTTCACCGCAGACTCCCTCTACACACCCCCCAACAGCACCGAACCCTTCCTCTCCCTCCCCGTTAACGAAACCATCTACGCCATATGGATCGGCACTAACGATCTCGGAAACTACGCTTTCCTAACCGATTCGCAAGTCCCTGGGAAGACAATCCCGGATTATATCGATTGTGTGTATGATGCGTTAGAGGGCGTGTATGCTACCGGTAAGGCGAAGTATTTTGTCATTATGAATGTGGTGCCGTTGGAGTTGGCGCCGTTGTATGCGACACCGGAAAATGGGGGCATTGGGAAGAATATGTATTGGCCGGATAAAGCGGGGAATTTTACGGAGATTAGTGGTAGGATGGGTGGGCAGGTGGAGTTGGTTAATGAGGTTTATAAGTGGAGGACGGAGGGGGAGTGGGGGGTTGGGAAGAGGTATAGGGGGAGTAAAGTGGCGGTTATGGATGTGCATGGGTTGGTGAGTTCCCCTTCCTTTTTTCTTTTGGTGTGGTTTGGTTTGGGTAGAGGCTAATATGGTGGGTGGCAGGTCCTGGATATATATAACAATCCCACGCGGTATCTGAATGGGTCTGCGCCGGCGAATGTCACGGGGTATAATCATCATTGTGATCTCACGGGAACGGAGTGTTATCGGTTGCCGAGTCCGGATTCGTTTCTTTGGTATGATCAGTTGCATCCGTCGGAGAGGACGGATCAGGTGATTGCGGAGGAGTTTGTGAAGGTGGTGAGGGGGGAGAGTCGGTGGGCGAGGTATTGGGGGTAGGGTTGCAGTGGATGGAGTAGAGGATATATGGTTGATATTAGGGAGGGATCGGGTGGTCTGGTAGGTATATATTCTGGTATTTAAGATGAATATTTGTGGAAATATCTTCAATTAGTGGGAGGGTGAACATGTACGCATGATGAGATTTGATGTGGAGATGGTACTGAGGGATGGGATAATACTGGTATACTTCGGAATAGGTTGATTAGTATGACATAACAGAGGAGGGGAGTCTTATTATGGAATCAAGGGTGCAAGATGATAACATCATCGAAGTTGCCTGAATAATATAGGAGTATGATATTAACAATGGGCCAATAATGCAGGATGTGTACCTGGCAGGATAAATGACCATACTACGTAACTTCACATCATTACTCACCCACACACCTCGTTCTTATCTGATAGACCAAATGGTTTCTCAAGAAACAGCCAAAACTGCCACCCCCCAGGCTGGTAGCTCGACCGCAAAGCTCCCACTACCCGACACACTGGACGTAGTGGTAGTGATCGACACATCATGCGGATAGTTACTCACAGCCTCACCCCCAGAGAGCAGCTGAAGCTCACCCGATGTCGTACCCTCGATATTGACAGTCACGTTCTGCGAGGTAGACCCGTAGTTCGCCAGCTTGACATAGTAGGTGCCAGCGTCAGACACGGAGGCGACCCAGAAGAGCGGGTCAAAGTCGCCAGTTGCGTTGACAGGAAGCACAGTGGATCCCCGGTTAGTGGAGAACATCTTCTGAACATAGTACGAGGTAGACCCGGTGATGGAGTCGGGACTAGAGTCAAGACCGAAAAGATCGGGCTGTAGCAGTTAGTATACTCTAGGTTAAGCTGCCTGTATGGGAGGGGGTAGCACTCACCGACCACTCGGCCATATCAAAGTGCTCCAACAACGGGGCAAAGCTGGCCATCTTGACAATGTCGCTGTTGCGTTCCATGCCGATCATGTAGACGGCTTCACTGCAGGATCCCTGCATGTATGACCAGTAGGTAGTGCTTCCGTCGTTGCCGGTGGTGCTGGCATATTCACCGACCAGGATGGGCCAGTCGCGCGACCAGTTATCCCATTCGTTGAAGAGGTCGACGAACTCGTCGGGGGTTAGGTAGTGGTGGATGTCGGTGATGACGCCGTCTGGGATGGTGGATGGGAGGCACGAAGTGTCGGTAGTTGAGGCCACGATGGTAATGTTTGGATACGCAGCATGAACAGCATCGTATATCTGGGTGAACCGGTCTGCGTAGGTTCCACAGCCACTATTGAGGTTGTCTTCGTTGCCTACCTCGATGTGCTGGACGTTCCAAGGCTCAGTGCGGCCGTTTTTGGCACGTAGGGCGCCGTAGGTTGTGTCCGTCGAGCCGAGGACGTACTGCTGATGTTAGAGAAGATGTATAAGTAGTTAGGAATTCCGTACCTCGAGTTCGTTGAGAATGTCATCAACGTAGGGATCCAAGGCTGATCCAGAGACAATGCCGCCACCCAGGCTCAGACCGGCCCACACAGCAAGAACGGGAACCAGGTCCATGTCCTCGCACCACTGCAGATACTCGTCCAGACCTGATTGTGAATTAGGACCCGATAATGATGGTATTGGGGGAAAGAAGCTCACCAAGGGCGTCTGTGTTCGGATAAGTCCAGTCACCTGCAACAAGTCAGTGTATGTTAACTAGGAAATGTGGAACTCATACCTTCTCGTCCAGGACGATCAATGACTGGGCCGATAGTCTCGTTCCACTTCCAGCGATCACTTGGACTGGCGCCTTCACTAAAACAGCCGAGTCAATACATGAGAGGGCGTTGCCATCCACTAGACTTACAGGTTGTTGCCTCCGGGGAATCGGAGAAAAGACGCCTTGACCTCTGCCAGGAAGCTAGCGACATCATCACGAAGGCCATTGAACCTGGATTATATAAGTTTATAGTTTAACAAGATAGGTAAGAACAGCACCCACCGCGAGTTATATGTAGGAGGAAACAGCTGCACCAAGCCAAAGTTCAGAGAGCTTCCAGCCACCTTGGAAGCGTCAAATCGCAGCTGCCACACATTATTTGCATCTGCGGAGACGGACGACGTAAACGAGGTCTCATAGTAAGTAAAGTTGGAGGTGGTGCTGGCCACAGTGATGTTGTGGTCTGCATAGACGATTCCGCTCGAGTTTCCCACCAGCCGGAGATTCACGATGCCAGAGTAATCACCTTTCATGTAGAAATAGTTGTCGTAAGTAGTGTCCAGAACCGGAACGCCATCGTAGCCCTCGTTGGCGAAGCCAACATATCCGGTTGTTCCAGACGGAACAGACACCTTGAGCGAAGAGGTGATGGCGCTGCTGAGCGGCTCGGATGTATCTTGTGATATGGTCACGTCTCCTACCGCGCTATACGCCGTAAGGCCAGGGTCGTCACCCTGGAAGCCGTTGTTGCGAAGCACCTGGCCGTGAATGCCGCCGTCACCTAGCCTGTGTCATCATGTCTGTCCGGACAGAGACGTGGCATGTTCTTACCCGAATTGTTGATGTCCTAATACCAGGGATCAGTCAATGAACAGGAAGAGTCAGATGAATCCCACCTCAAACATGATCCCATAGAGTAGGGAGCTGGACGAATTTCCGCCAGTTTTCGACACAGTCAGTTCAATAGCAAATGCCTGGCTGGCCAGCCATGACACGGCCAAGGAGGATAGGACAGAAGAAATCATGATGCCCTCGGATGAGCCAGTGAAAGAGGGACGGGTTGCTCATTGTTTCCTGAGGGGTGCTCTGATTTAAATATATGCATCCCGGAAGTTGATGGCATTCTGCAGACTATGCCTGTTCCTCAGACGCACAGACTGCAGAATAGGCACACGTGGGCCCATGGATGCAGAATGACCATATTCCCCTGAATAGGCCAAGAAGCCCACAGGAGAATTACTCAGTTAGGTGCAAGAGTCAGGAACTGACCCCAGTCAGGGGATGTCGGCAATTGCGGATGCAGGATTGGCAGTTGGAAGTCATGCAGGAAACCGGTGCATAGCGGAGGAATTGCGGGGGTTGATGAGGGGTCTCGGCTATCTAACCCTTGGCAGAGTTATTCCGACCACTAACGCACGTCTGGGATATTTGGTGTGTCAGATGGGAGAGTGAAGTGACACCAGGTCAGTGAGATTATAATCGTAGGCCTTCATATCAAGAATGGGCAACGTAGGTTTCTGGATTTACGAGGCGATCCTCGTATTCGGGCCGCTAGGGTTCCGCCGCAGGAACACAGAGCAAAACGTCCTGTCAGGGACGGCATCAAGGGTGTTTCCACTTCAATCGGAGATAAGTGGGTCCTCTGGCATCTGTAAAGCACCGGCGCATGTTCGGACTTGGGAGGAGGAAAACATCCCCGCATGGTGACCACACATCGAACCAGACCAAAAGATAGGCCTTTCCCGTTTCTTCCGTCAAGGAAATACATCAGGAGAAGACAGGTTGCTATTATCCTATGTGATACTGGATTGCCAAGCTGGCCAGGTGTTATGAAAGCGGTGAGCACAGGCAGTATCTAAGTTGTGTCATGTTACACAATGCAGTTGTGCACCAATCACAACAAAGCCGCGGAAAGTCTACATCATGGATCGGGCCGAGTCCCTGCGACGTTTCCTCCGCGGGATTCGGCCAGGAGTGAGGATAGTGATATAATTGACTGATTCTATGACGCCCAGCATGAGGTAGCACTGAGGCTACAAGTCGTGGAGTCATCGGTAGCGCCACCACTCCCTAGGCCAGCTGGCTGTGAATGATACCGGCGGTAGGGCTATAAGCCCTACCCGCGGAAGACGGAGTGGAAAGTTACTGAATTCGGAATGTCCTTGGTAAGGGCTGGCTGGCTGAGTCTTGTAGCTGGGCTATCGGGATTTCTGCATGGTCCTTGAGGTCTGAGTTACGATACAGTGAATGTACGTCTCTGATGGGACGAACCCACTACAGTTATCTTCGTATATTTTGTTTCTGGTTCAGCTGAGTTCCACCATGAGAGGTAGAGCCTGTTACATTTTGTTCCTTTCAGTTCTAGTTTTCTTTTCTTAGGTCCAGGATATTATTACTGTCTTTTTGTAGTCTTCCGGGATGATATCACTTGTCTATTGGATAGGTTGTCAGCTGTACACTGGCTGGTCTCTTGAGTTTCTCTCCTTCTTTCATCTATAATGTTTACAGACGACGCTGATATACAGTGTAGGCTGCTTAACTATGTTACATCTGGAGATATGCATGCTACCCCAATTCTATTATTCTTTATTGCATGAGACCATGGCCTAGGCCATTTGAGCCATCAATTGATAGACCGACAAGTCTCAGACCAGTATTACATCTCTGTGAGGTCACCATTGGCACGATACAATCGCGAGTGCAGAACGTCATATCGATGTTACATTGCTAGATGATCACAACGGACATGACACGTCGACTATCTCAAACTTTCCATCTTGCTAATTGATATAACTGTGCACTCTAGTATAGACCCTAAATAGTTTTGAAACTGACAATCGTGAAATTAATTCTCTTGCCATTGGTCGATCCACTACACTACACGATGAAGGCCCCTTACCAGTGGGCCTTGTTTGCCACCAGCACTTTGAAGAATCTAGAAACCGCTTCTCCCACAGTCACCATCTCTTCCCCTTCAGCTACCATCATCGGAGAACTTGACAATAAAGACGTTAAAAATGTCGAAGTGTTCAAGGGCATTCCATTTGCAGAACCTCCTGTTCCTTCCAATGCTTTGCGTCTCAAGCCACCTCAACCGATCACTACGAGTCTAGGCACAGTTCAAGCCACTGGATATCCTGCAGCATGTCCTCAGATGGATGTGCGCGAAACAAAATGCATGCCTTTACCACCTAACATCGCAGCACTTATGGGGCCGACGGGCCCAAATCCAGAAGTGATTGATGAGGACTGCCTGACGTTGAACATCTGGCGACCCAAGGA
Source organism: Aspergillus sclerotioniger CBS 115572 (assembly GCF_003184525.1). NCBI lineage: Eukaryota > Fungi > Ascomycota > Eurotiomycetes > Eurotiales > Aspergillaceae > Aspergillus > Aspergillus sclerotioniger. Next base: position 22,911 of record NW_020291047.1, read on the forward strand.
TTCCACCCCAGACAAAAAATACCCCGTTCTCTTCTGGATCTATGGAGGGTCGTTTGAAGTCGGAAGCAATATGGATCTTCCGGGTGGTCCAATTGTTGAGGCCTCCATCAATCAGGACCTGCCTATCATCTTTGTCAGCGCCAATTACCGTCTTGGTGGATTCGGATTTCTACCCGGACAACGCGTCAGAGACGATGAATCTGCCAACTTGGGTCTGCAGGATCAGCGGCTGGCGCTGCAATGGGTAGCCGATAACATTCATAACTTTGGTGGAGACCCTAGCAAGGTCACCATATGGGGACAGTCCGCCGGTAGTCATTCTGTCTTTCATCAGATGGCGTTATACAATGGTGATCACACGTACCATGGGTCTCCTTTATTCCAAGGCGGCATTATGAATTCCGGCAACACATGGCCGGTCGATGATGTGAATGGAACAAGAGGAGAACAAGTATACAAACACGTTGTGGAAAACTCTCCCTGCTCCCCGGGAAATGACAGCTTGGCCTGTCTGCGCGACTTGAAGTATCCGGATTTCCTCCGCGCTGTCAATTCCGTGCCCAGCAGATCCGGCCACTTCAGCCTCTCTCTATCCTATCTGCCCCGACCAGATGGTAAAGTCGTGACTGCCTCCCCCGAGGAAGCCGTATTGAATGGAACCTACGCCAAGGTGCCTTTCATTGTCGGAGACCCCGAAGACGACGGCTCAGCTGTTGTCATGAATATGACGAATATCACCACGACTGACCATGTCACCGATTATCTCTGGGGATATTATTATCGGAATGCAGAGCGATCGCAGATCAAAGAACTAGTTTCCATCTACGCCGATGACTATGAATATGGTGCACCATTCCACACCCCACCCTCGAACTCACTCTACCCTCAATCCAAACGTCTGGCAGCCATCCTGGGGGACTTTACTGTTCTGCTTACTCGACGGTTCATTCTCGCCGACGCGGTGCCTGACCGACGGAACGTTCCATCATGGTCGTTCATCTTTTCCGCCTTCAAGGGAATCCCGTACCTGGGCTCCTTTCACGGCAGCGAACTGTACATGCGAGAAATCTGGAAGATGCTCCAAAGAGACTTTCCCGATTTGTTTCCGGGGGATATCGAACCGGCTATTGCTTCCATGTGGTCATACTATTTCTCTTTCATCTATTACCAGGATCCAAACAAAGCCAACCAGACCCTGAAGTGGCCACAGTGGACGGATAACCAGCAGATCATGAACTTTACTCGGAATGGCAACGAGATTAAGCCGGATACCTTTCGATACAAAGCGACAGAGTTTCTGGTCAACAACGTTGAGTCTCTCCGGATTTGAATTCTTCTGAGATATGTTCGGATGGAGTTGAAGCGGGGAAATGTCGAGAGTATGAGCTGGTGCAGGATGGATACTAAAGGAAGAGACATTAATTGTTCATTGTCTGTTATTTTTGGTGATCATTCTCCATACACCTAGGGTTTACACCTCCGCAGAAACAATAAGATGACAATAAAGCTACAAGTCCTTCTTTACGTTAGTGATAAGACCTAAATCAAATCAGTTGTGGTATAAACCCTTCACAGATACATGCATGGCAACTTTTAGACCTGGTAATCAAGGCTGAAGATATGCCTACATCATCCCTACAATCACATACGATGGCGCTCTGGGCCCAAACTAGCACTATTACCCTCAGAATAAAGTCCATAGTGGTCTGTTTCACCCAGCGACTGCATTATGACATGTGTGAATCCCATATCCTCTGTCAATCAATCCAGTAACCTGAAGGACACGTGGGACATTGCATATCATTAGCCATATAGTCCATGTGATGTGATAAAAGGGAAACGGGAATGCGACCCCACCAAACCCCTCAACACCTGACTTGTCTACCCTAACCAGAGCTACCATCTACGTGCCAGCCTACGATGCCATATGAAGAGTTGTCAGAAAAGACACATACCCTTATCAACAAGATAAAAGGCATTATCGAAGGGGGAACAGCAGCGGTTGGATAGAAAAAGGCGGGCAGGGGCTGGCGGTATTGCATCCCCGATGAGAGTGAACAGTTGTCAACGGAGCTGGACAATGATGAGTTTCAAGTAAGGATCACCAGCACCTATATAGGACAATGAACTCTTCTAAAGTTGTGTTTAGGTTGTCCAATGCAACATCCTCCGTCTGGTCAATAACGGGACCATACACAATCCAACCGGCCACCTGTTGATCATTCCCCTGAATGGGCGTCCGAGTTTCGAATCAGGAGAACCGTTACTGCCTTGTGAATATATAACCAAGTTGAGCAAGATACGGTGTCATAATGTTGATCTTATTATCGTGGCCTTGGGAAGGAATACTATCGGTAATGAGGTGGGTGCGGGTGTTGGGTCCACAGTTTGACTGGTCAGTTTCAGGAAATGTGAATTAGTATGTGTCAGTTTGGTTGACAAATGATCATTGTCTTGCTGAGTTCTTCTGGTAGCTAGTACATTGCTTGTCAGCAAGAAAACAGATTCTCTAATCAGATGTGAATGTTGAGGCCATGGTGTATACGCATGGTCATTCCCTTGCTTAAACTTTCCAACACTGTAGGCTGAACTTTGATGTGAACCTTACTAGGCTCAAGCCTTAATAGAATGGTTAGGACGGCTAGGCCCTTTTCCACGTCGTGGACCCACTATTTAATTCACACCCACTCATTCCCGTCCATTCACCATCTCCATCATCAACTCACACCCATCAACACCATCATGGATGACTTCGCCCTAAAAAATACCTTCAACAAAACAACACACTACACCGAAGAAAACGCCAACGCTGCTATCCGCGGTGAACGAGTTCCTCCCTGCGTATGCCACCCCGCATTACGACTTTGTCTGGTACGGGGAATCCGGTATAGTCCCGGGTTCGCAACCGAACTCCAATGCAAATATGACCGTCAGGGACTGTTTACTCGGGCAATTAACGCTCGAAGAATCATGAGTAATGAGATCCCTGAGATGACAAATGGGCGAGATACCCCGTATTGTATCTGGTATCCGGAAACCGCTACTGAAGATTCCTACAGAAGATTGGTATCGCGATACCCTCATCTCAAGTACCATGTTGGTCGAGCGTGCGCTGTGGCTGGCTACATGGACCTCTACAAGGAGCTGGATCTCTTGCCAGATGTACATATTGCCGAAGAGGCGAGGGATAATAACCGCATGGCTATATTTGATCTCATCATGGCGAGTCCGATCAGGTATAGTGTTATGAATGACTATACCCGCAGTGTTGATCTTCAACATCCAACAGTATGCTATGTGTGTGGTCTCAACAGCGATACAGCTGTACGGTCCTTTTTAGAACAGAAGCAGAAACATGCCAAATCACAGGATAATGGAGTCTTCTTCCCGTTACATTTCGGATATAGATCTCACTACTGGAATATCACCGAGGATTTGAATATCGGCGAATTTACATCGGAGAAACCGCCGCCCGAGGATGTGTCTCGGTTTCTGTACACTCCTCTTCCGGCTGATTTGCCTCCGATGAACAAGGATTTATTGATATTGATGGCCGCATGGAGTGGAGACATCGATCGGTATGCTCGTCTACGCCGACCAGTCATGATTGAAGAAGAGTTTGAATGTGTGATTCGAGGGGTCTACCACAACACCTTTTTCGCCAAGTGGTGGTCTCTCCAAGAACCACTCTCGGGGCGTTGGCAAAATACAGCCCTCCAGAGTGCAATCACGGCCCGGTTCATTATGAGCAATGATTTGTCTCGGATACCAGCTCAATCGTCTACATCCATACCTCGCCCACGGAATCCACATACACAAGCCTCAGACTCAACCCTCCCCTTCTGCATCTGGTACCCCAATCTCGCCGAACCAGAAACATACCGCGAACTCGCCCGTCGCGAACCCCGGATGATCACCTCCATGGCCCGTGCGTGCATGATCGCCAACTACCAAGCCATATACCAGAAACTAGACTTTAAACCCACCCGGGCCCTACTCTTTGAGGCTGAGCAGCGACCGGAAGAGTTCTATACCGAGGATCTGAACCGTCGTGCAGAACTTCATGGGGGGATAGTAGAGACCGAGGAGGGTTGCTCGTGGCAGGAATATACGGTTGTTCAACTGGTGAGGTTATTCGAGACGAGTTTGAGCGAGGTGTCGACTCCGGAGAATGGGATTATTATGAAATGGACGTCGTGGATCAATGGGATGTTGCATCCGGATGCGGGGAGTGTGTTGTTGAATGTGTGTGCGGAGGAGGTGCAACGGGGATGTGAGCAGATGGGCCTAGGGCAGTTGTATGGTTCTGAGGGCGACATTGAACTTTCAGATGATTTGCGGATGAGGGGGTATTTGAGTTTGATGAGAAGGGGTGGTGCAAAAGAACGGTATACATGAATAGCTGCATGCATGCTTAGCTATTTGGCTATCTTAATTGTGTCTATTTCTCCCTCACCCACCCAATACCAAGATACCATCGCCTAACCTTCCCCTAACATCCCATCCCAAACCTAACCTAACCTCTATAATAAGTCCATATATAAATAATGAACCAAGACTTGCCGCGCGTTCCGAGCCGCCCAGGTCTCCTCCACCTCCCATTCGCTCCCTGGTGCCTCCTAATCAGTCCATCCGGTCCATACCCGCGATGACGTCACGTCCCCTGCCCCAGGCACCATCCCCTCATCCTCTACACAGTACACAGCCCAGGTACGTCATCTGATTTATCCCTCAGTAGTAATATAAACCCATCTCTCCTCTTGCCTTTCAATCGAGACACATACACACATAATCTCAATCTCAATCCTAATCCAAAATGTCCAACTTCATCCACAAAGCCGAAGACGCACTACACCTTCACCACCACAAGGACAAGGAGCATAAAGATAAAGTCCACCCCACGACAGAGTCCACGACCCCGCCGACTGGAGTTGAAGGTATGATTTCTTTCCCCTCTCTTGAATGAATATCCAGTGTTAAGAGTAAATAAGACAACCACCACCACGACAAGCACGAAAAACACAAACACGAGAAACACCACCACCCCAACGATATCGAAATCGCTCGAGCGGATTTCCTCGCCGATAGAGAATATGATCGGGTTTTGAAATCGCCGGATCATGGGCCGGGGATTGGGTTTGAGGCGTAGATACATAGATATCTAGATGGGTGTGTTCTTTGTTTGGGATAGTAAGGAGGGAGGGGTTTGTTTGTGGTGCTATTCAGTGGGTAGACAGGCAGGCAGACAGACAGACAGGCAGATAGGCAGGTAAAGCGAAGTTATACCCTTTTTTGGAAGCGATTGATAAATGAAAGTAGTATAGTAGCCGAGGTAGGGTAGTTGGCGGAATTACCTAATTGGGCTAGATTGGTTTTCCAGGTCACTCTCTAGATCATCTGGCAATTCTAGTATTAGAGGACCAGTTTGTTGCTGTTTAGACAAAGCGCTTGACTAAGAGAAATTTCTTGGTTCTATTGGTAATATCACTTCGGGGACTGATAGTAGGTGAATATGTATTCAAGCACTTGCGTCTGGAATAATGGAATGGACTCTTACCTCGACCAGTAGATGAATGGAGACAGGCGAATGCCATACCAAGGATCAGTGATCGCTAAGCTTTTTCTAGGTACCCACCCTAATTCTTTGTCTCTATCTAAAGTGACTAAATGTACAATGCTTCACTTATACAGCACTCTGGTTGAGCATTTATTGCTCATCGAAATCACAGATTTGATACCAGTGTAATGTCCGTGGGCTCCGCAATGAGTGACTCGCTATATTAGAGTTGAGTGGTGACAGTGGGACCAGTCTCTGCTTTACATTCATAGCGTGCGAGGACCTGACAGGGTGGGGCGACAATTAGGAACCTCACGATAGCCTCATGGAATATCTCATCATGGCAACCGGAGACTACCAATATTCCTACGGAACAGGCCGTACGATAGCGTGATCTCGCAGTATAAAACCCCTTCAAGCCCCCTCCTTAGCTAGATCATGAAGTCCATCATATCAATCATTAATCTATACAATTGGCAATCCGAGCCAAGTATCGACCGGCAATATAAGACCGGAGATGTCCAGCCCTGCAAGTACCCTGCAGGGTCTAGGAACTAAGTATGGCAGCTACTGCTCAGATGGACTCAGCATGATGATAAAAAATATAGGTTGAGGTGCTCTGTGTCTGCCCTTAACCTAATACAAGCTATACCTATGGACAATCACTGAAAAAAACAGAGTAATGAAGTAATTGTGAATGATCACCATTTTAGGTTCTTGTTCCTTGGAGACCTACACAGCCGCGGACCTGATAATTGAATCTCAGTCACCAGCATGCAGCAAAGCAATCAACCAGAAACACAGCATGATTGTGGGCTTTTCATCATATGGATGCATCCGGACTGTCCCTAAGCCGCTCATTTGGGCTTATCACTCTACTTGAGAATTGCTACACACCTTCTAATCAAGAACCAATATTCACCACACAAGCTATTCAACATGGATTACAATGTCGCAGTGATCAACACGCATCAATGCTGCTAGCCATGACAGATAAACATCTGGTTGATCTTACTTTCAAGACACAACTCCCAGTCAAGGTCCAAAGAAGAATCTTGTAAACTCCCACGAATACGCAGTAAGACTTTCGCCATTACTCATTTATGATACCCAGCTGAACAGTATTCGCAAAATAGAAAGACCATCATGTCTTCCCAGTCCAACACCAAAGGAGGCCCTACAGCCGGCCACGAAGAAACAGCCTTCAACCTCCGGTCCAGCCAAACCAATGCCCAGGTGCTCCAGAAAGCGGGAAAGGCCGCCAGAGAAAGGCGAGGAAAGAAGAGCGTCAAAACCAGTCTCTTCATCGGTCCGGTGGAAAGTAAAATGGCTACCAAAACGGCCCAGTCTATCCTCGCGAGACGTGGTTTCGGCAAACACGTCACTGAAAAGACATTATTCCACCAGTACAAAAAGGACTAGTGGAGGCCCTTGGATTACGCATCTTTGCTAACGCACACGATCGAGCTGTCAAGTCATTCGGATACTTGGCCCTACGTTTATTACGAACGACCACTCACTTATTTAATGATGTCAACTAGCCACGATTTCCTTCCTATCTCTAGCATCCCCGTGGCCTCTTTCGGGTAACTTCTGTAACTATACATATCATGAATCTGATCAGATATCATCCTATCCATCATTATTTCCGTCCAAGGGAACTCGTATATGCCATCCCTCAAAGCTAGGCACGACGCACTCACACACCAGATCAATAATGCCCCTTTGCTGGTATGGAGAGCTTATGTTTCATTAGCTTTCTACACTAGTGGCAGTGCCGAAGTTGAAGCCACCCATCTGAAACAACAAAGAAAAGACAATGAGAGTATGTAATGTGAAGAGTGCATCACATCATTAGATCAAACAAATGGCCACCGAACTCAATGCATGTAATCGTACTTGGTAGATCCGCAAAGAGATGTGCCGAGGTAATCGCAGCGTTTAGACCCGCAAATCAGACCGGGGCCGAGTTTTAGTTTGTATTAGCTCGAACGTGAGGTCAGGTGGTAGACTGTTGACTATGAGAAATGTCTCGGGTGCTTCCTCGAAGCGCTACGAGGATGTGAAGACGAATGGATACGTCTGGAGAGGCTTGATGAAGCAGAGAGATTGTCTACGCGGATGAAAGAGAGTTGGGATACTGGACGGTTCTGGGTTGTATATGCGGCCATGCACCACTTTGGATTCGATCTCATTTTCAGAGAAAGGCTGGATAAGATATTTTTGGGCCTGAATGTAATTGGGACACTGATTGGGAAGATAGAATACTGCTTCTTAGTGATGAGGAACAAGTAGAACTTGACCAGTTGGTGAAGGAGAAGTTTGAGAGGACGGGGGTTAGTTGAGCGTTTTCAGGCTTCATACTGCACTGGGGGTGTTTTTTCTCGCTTGAGTGCATCTACTTGTCATGTCTAGTGGAGGTTTCTTTGCAAATATATTTTATTCATGATTAACTGCTATCATCTTACATGAATTCATAGTCGAAATCCAATTAATCTATTTAATCATAATTCATAACCCCCTCCTAAACACCACGACTAACACCACCACCCCCCCCTCTGCCCCCTCTTCCTGAGAAAAACATAATACAAATTCAACACCAAAGCCAACACCCACGAAGCCGCCGCAAGAGCACAAATCGCCGTGAGACCATGAATATATAATGGGGCATCGGAGGTGCGGAAGATTTGTGCGCCAGAAATACCGGATAGGTTTGCGGACATGACTATTAATCTATTTTTATTCTGTTAGCCTAGGTTGAAGAAGGTGCGGATGGGGTCAAAGGGACGAGGGAAGGGGGCATACGCCATGGAAATACTCCTCTCTTGGGGAGTTTTGCAGTAGTAGGCTAGCCAGCCGACGTTGAGGACACTGTATTCATTAGTTTAGGGTTATAGGTGGGGGGGTAGGGGAGGGGGGAAGGGGGGACATACTGCATGCTACAATACGCGACATTAGCTATTGCAATAACGGCATATTTATGCCAACTCGATGCATCCGTTGGACTAGTCCGTAGACAAGCATAGGAAATGACATTCCAAGTAATGCAAAGGAGAACAGCCGGGCCACGGAGACCGGTTTTATCCCTATCCCTGTCAGCATACCATACAATCATCCCACCAAACAAGGGAACATACGAGAAATAAGCCAGTATAGTCGTCCAAACAATACTCGCATACACCGGGACCGAAGCGAGGGCATTCGCTCTGACAGCACTGAATCCAAACGATTTAATCATGCTAGGCGCATAGGTATTCAATCCCTGAAATCCCGACATGGCAACCAAGGTGATCATCATATGTTGGATAGTGGTGGGCTGAGTGACTGTCTTCCAGATATCCCGACCGGTGATTTTAATATGTCTTCTTGTCTTGAGAGGGTCGTCGAGGATCACCCGGTCGAGGATGATGTGTTTCTCGCGAGGAGTAAAGTAACTCCAACGACCCATGCTGATTAATGGACTGCCGTCACCGGCGGTTTTGGGGATGAACATGATGAAGAGGATTGCAGCGAATATGGTGATTAAGCCCTCGACTGGAAATGTAAGTATCATGCCTCCCCTTTCCCCCAAAGGCACGGAACATACCTAGAAAAATCCACCTCCACCCCGCCAACCCACACTTCCCATCCAACTTCAACAACCCGGCGGAAATCAAACTCGACGTCGCCCCCGCAAACATCTGTCCATAGAAGAACAATGTGGTCCGAAAACTCGTCTCGGAGCGTTTATACCACGTGGAAAGATAATAAAGCGCACCTGCATCACATTAGCCTACCCCCACCCCCAATATAATAAGATAGAAAAACAAACCAGGAATAAACCCCCCTCCAACAACCCTAACAACAACCTCGTGGCCAAATACGCCGGATACGATTTAACAAACGCCTGGAACGTCCCGACCAAACCCCAGGCCACTAACTGCGCAGATAGCCATACCTGCGGACCTAATCTTTGGAGGATAATATTCGAGGGGATTTCTGTAATGACTATCCCTGCGGACAGTAACTGCGTTCCGATATTTATTTGGTTAGTGGTGACGTGTAAATCCTTCGTGATGGTGGAGGTGAGTGCGGCGCTGATGTTTCCGCGGTCGATTTGGAGACCGAAGAAGGCGAGAGCGAGGATGGGGATTAGGATTATATCGATTCTGTATTTTTATTAGCATGGTTTCATACTAAGTATGGATGGTCAGGTGAATGAGAAGGGAATGGAAACGTACTTCCTCCGAACCCTCCCCTCCTCCCCATCATCCCAATCCTTGATTATCTCCTCCGTACTAAGATCATCGTTTTCGTTGGTATATACCTCATCCAGGATATTTTTTTCCGAGGGTACACCACCCTGATCGAACTGTGTACGTAGCATACTGCCAAAAATGCCCCCAAATATGTCACGAAGTCGGAGGTCGTTTCACCAAAGGGAAGGGGATCTGGCTGCTGACTTATCCACCCCTAGATACGTCACATGAACAGAGATAAAATCTCCGAATGCGGGATGGCATGTCTTTATATGCAGGTCTGCTACGGAGGAGAAAATCAGGTAGGGTTTGGTGTGTGGGACAGTCTGGATACCCACTATGAAGTGAGATGGAGGCGTGATGGCGCAATCGCGGCGGGTGTTGATGTCAGGCGGCCACGCGTGCTAGATGTCTACTAGTCGGGGTGATGTGGTGTGTTGGGTTAAGCGATAGGGAGGATCGTGCGGAAGGATTCGATGGTGTCATTTAATGGGGTTTATCTATCTAGGTGTCTACTGGTTAATGGTTTGGTACCTATGGGAGTGGGGGGACCATGGTAGTTGGAAAGTTTATTACTTGGTAATCGCTATTTAATCTTTCTTAGATTAGATATCTCGCTATCTGGCTTATCTGATGTTCTTGGTATGGTTAATCTAGGGTGGAATGCCAAGATTGCTAAACGGTCATAATGTACATAACTGAACTAATTATATCGTCAAGTCCACGCCTCCCAGCTCAATCCATCACGATACTGCAATCCCACCTGCGGCCCCTCTGCCGCGATAATATATCCATTCTCACAGGCCGAATACGATACCTTGGGCTGAATGGTATAGAATCCATCGTACTTCAGATCCAGCGCATCCCTTAGGCTATCTACCGACCCATCAGGATGCAGCACTCGCCATGGCTGAATGCAAGTATTGCCTTGGCATGATTTCAACACCAGGAGGAGCGCGTCAACGCGATCGATCACGCGGGAGAGAGACCGGCCTAGCAACTCCACAGAGCCTAGTCTAGGGTATAGATTGTTCATTTGGTAGGGATCCGTCTGATACTATTAGCTTCGCCTCGATATGCGACGAGTACATACCGATAGATCGTATAACTCGTGGTCCCCGTCACACCAAACCGAGTAGTATAGGTTGTATTCCTCCGAGAGAATCCTCGCCGATTTGTACGTGTTATTCGGCATAGCAAACGATCCTCCCGGTCCTGCATCGTCAGTACTCATCCATAACAGCGACAAAAAGACTTACCAATAGACCCGTACTCTCCCTCCAGCACCGAATGCCCCCAGAATTCCACCGTAACATGCTCATGCAGGATCGACTCGGACTTTTTGTTCCCCGACACCGGCATCGGAGTCCCGTCAAAGTCCGCTCGCAAGGGCACCCCAGCCAATTCAAACAACGTAGGCGCAATATCAATATGCGTAGTCACATGGTCAACAGTCTTCCCCTCGGGGACACCAGGACCACGAATGTAAAACGGCACACGAATATCCTCTTCATACCCCGTCGTCTTCCCCGGCGGTAACCGATGGTGACCAATATGATACCCATTATCCGCACTGTAGATAATGTAAGTATTATCAATCTCACCGCTCCGTTCCAGCCGCATGATCAGCGCATCCACCATTTCATCCACGGCCTGCAAAGCCCGCAGACGCTGGCGGTAGAGATGGTCCTCATACTCAACAACCGTCTGATTCTGCAATTCCAGAGTAGCCACCCACCCAGCCCCCGAATCCTACATCGTCAGCATCCCCCTCCACCTCCACCAACCACCACCAGGGTACACACCTTCAGAGGATTAAAATTCGCCGTTCTCGGCACCTTCGCATCCGCAAACAAACCCGCATGTCTCGGTGCCGGCAACGGCTCCGTCATCTTCGGCGCGCCCGGCCCCGATCCCTCCACATCGATATTCGTATGCGGCGCGATCGGCGCGACCGTCAAAAAGAACGGCGCGTCGCTATCCAGCGCATCATCCAACAGCCCCAAGGCCTTTTCCCGCATCACATCCGTAGTATATTCCCCCTCGTAGCTGTGCGGAGGCTCATGGTTTCGCTGATAAGTCGAGTTCCAGTAGGAATAAGTATACGGATCGAGCAGGAAGTCGGACCCATTGAACCCGTTCACAAATGGCGCATTATACGTCGACAAACTATGCGCGTTGAATAATTTCCCCGTGTAGAAGGTATTATAACCGACAGATTGCAGCCAAACGGGGAGGAAGTTGTCGTTGAATCCTTGGGCGACGAATTTCGGGTATCCCCCTACACCATATTAGCTTTGCGACCGATACCAATACCGATACTGGGAATCAGGAATACCATAAGGCGGCTTCACATCCGTGACATTGGTATTATGCGCCTGTCTACCAGTCCAAAGACTCACTCTGGACGGACAGCAAAGCGACGTAGTAACAAAATGATTTTGAAACTCAGTTCCCTTTTCCTTAATCTTCGCCTGCGTCAGCGGCATATACGCCGGCGAGTTCATGCGGAGATCCTGATCATCGGTGAGGATGAAGAGGAAATTCGGTTTGCGATTCAACACCGTTGACTCTTCGAGCAGCACCTGCTGCGTGGCGAAAGCCTGACATCCCCCGATCAGAGCCAACAGAGGCAGGAATATCATGGTGGCTGACAATACACTCTGTGGTTTCTCTGCACGCTGGACTGATAAAGCTGGGTTTGGGTGGTTGTCAAGGCGGTGATGGCGACGCAACGGGACGGGATAACGCCATAGCTTTCTTCTCCCTCCCCACTCTCGGAACCTTCACCTTTCAGTTTTCATAGAAGGAAGAGTCGGTGATGAGAACCTCGTGGATAGTGGATCACGGCTTTTAGGGGCTGATGGCATCACGGTCAGCCAATTATGTCTGTCCGGGCTGTGTCGGTGTCAGTGCTATCCGTCCCACCTGCAGGTCGGCTATGAGAACTGAGAACTAGAAGAGACCCTCTGGCAGTTAAGTCACCCACATTGGTTGCTGAGATACTCCAGGTTTAGCTATGGACCCCTGGAGAACCCGGGAAAGAGTCGGTATTGATTGTGGTCGCTCCACTGTGGACCTCGGCTACAGATTACGTGCTTGCCTCTAAGATGAGATCATGGATCCTGCGATAAGACAAGGTCAGATCAGGCCATTTGTGTCGCGGACTATCAGCAAGGTGCTACTTTGGGTGGATTCCAAGGAATCGGTGTCAGGAACAGGGATTGACCTTGCATGAACAGGAATGCGGTATATCTGTATATCCGAGGTTAATTCCGAATATTTCGGTCGCAGTATATCACATGACCTCATATGGCACAGTCCTCCATAATTACCACCATATATCTGAATGACATTCATCTACGATGTACCCATCACCGCCATGTATCAGTCACCGTCGCAGTCGATGTGCCGCACGCTTGAGGGACAGTGTATTCCCGGTTCGGGTCGCTCTCCCATACCACTGTGCCATCCGACTCAACCTTGATGAACTTGTACTCGAACGACTCGCCTGCGGGCAGGCTCACCGTCACATACCACAACGGGTCGCTGGAGGTGTACTTGTCCGCACTCAGCGCCACGGCGTCACTGGTATCCCAGTCACCCAGCTGCGAGATCGACCCGCTCAGGTAGATATTCTCCCCGTAGGTGGTGGTCTCGGTCAGATCAAAGGTCACTGCCACGGCAGTAGGAGTGCTGCAAGAGGTCGTCGTCTTGCTTGCAGTGGTGGTGGTCTTGCTGCTCGTGGTAGATTTCGCACTGCCTGTGCCCGTGGCAGTCGTCGCAGACGTGGTACCACTAGCCACGATCGTCGGCCACGAGGTGACAGTCACACTGCTGTAGGTGCCAGAGGCAGACGTAGCCGCACAGGTGCCGATCACGCTGCTGGCAGAGGTCTCACCCCAGGAAGCCGGCACAACGGAGTTACGGCGGTTGTTGGCAGTCAGCAGAGCAGCATACGACCAGGTCAAGTCGCGGGCAGAGAGTTCCAGGCCATCCGACTTGCCGAACTGCTCGGACAAGGAGCCGTTGGAGGCCGCATGGGATTCCTGGTCGATTAGCATGCATCAATAATATACCAGTTGCAGACTTACGACAATAGAAACAAAGCCATCCGCAAAAGTCTTGACGGCATCCACAATGCTGCTGTAGGTGGCGCTGGATGAGGAATACGTGCCCGTTGCGGCATCACTGTACAGCGCCTGGAAAAAGTCCAGCGACACGTCGGTCACCTCCAGAGACCCCTGCTTGTTCCATTGGTAGAGCGCGTCGTACAGCTGCTCCGCCGCGGCCAGTGTGCACAAGAACCAGGGGTTACCGTTGTAGTACGAATCCTCGGGGTACCGACCAACCGCCACGGCCTCGCTGGTAGTGTAGCCATCGTTGATGGTGTAGATCGACCGGAACGAGTCGACCACCTCCTTGTGGTTGGCAAGCGCACGCGGCGAACACGGCTGGAAGGTCGTGTCATCACATGCAGCCTCAGGGTCAAAGGTGTGGATGCTTCCCAGGAGGGTGTTCGCATCCTTGCCAGAACGACTGCTATCAAAGTTGGCCAAGATGTATTCGCCCGTCCAGAAAGACTGCAGATAACAGAGGATCTCAGGGGCCTGTGAATCGCACCACGAGCAGGACGAGCCGACGCTGGCCGCGAAACTGCTACCTTCCACCAGGGCGCGGTGCTGCACAGCGATGGTAAAAAAAGACGAACCATTCACTTCCTCCCAGAGATCTGCGACCGCTGTTAGCCCGTCTTCGTCCAGAGTATTTCCTGCACCCACCATATCCCGTCTGGTTCCAGTATTGCGCCACATACGACAGATCGTTCCGAACCAGGGGCCAAACAATATCGGTCGCGACACTGGTGTAGCCATTTTCCTAACCGGTCAGCTTGGCCACACATCACATGCAAGGGGGCATACAATCAACCACTGGCCAAAGTCGATCATCGCGGTGGCTCGCAAAGCCGGGCCATCCCGCTGAGGCCGTCCCCAAGACCCCGTGAAGGCCGTCTCGTCGACATTGAACTTGGGTTCTCCCAATCCACCCGACGAGAGGTCTCCAGAGGGGTTGCTAATGCCTTGGACGATTGCCTGCGACGAAATGTAGTGCTCGATGGTGGAGAGAAGGGCGGAGTCTCCATTTCTGAAGAGATCGACTAAGGTCTTGATGACAAGGCCAGAGTCACGGGTCCAGGTGTAAAAGTCTAAAACGTCAGCATTGATTCCATCCTGCCATCGCGGAAACCTACAGTCTGGGTTATCCGTGCTGGGACTGGCGACGACAATGCCCGAGTCCGCGCCCGAAACCCACGCGCCGTCCGCCCCGATGTTATTCAGGATGGCGGTACGCGCCACGGTCGCTTCGCTGCTAAGCCAGGAATCTAGAGTCGCCCGCTTGGGCAGAACACCGGCCAGGCCCGAACAAACGAGGCCGCTCACGGTGAGAAGAGATCGAAGCGACATGGTGATGGTTGTCGGAGTCAAGACGAGTCACTTGCGGGATGAGTGAGCCTTGAAAACCGACCAACCCTCAATTTATAACCACTCGCCGCGTGAGGGGAAAGCACATGCAGCACCTGCAACACCTGCAGCTATTGCAATGCAACATCGCTTAGCAGCTAGCCTGAAGAGCTGCAGGAATGTTGCCACTCAGCTTGTGAAGCGGCAGGAACCAGGCGATGAATCTCCGGTGGCGTTGCTGGCCAGCCTATCGCCGTGTCGGGCCGGCCCGGGGGAAATTACGTCGCCTCCACCGATGTGCTGCTGTTGCTGCCATTGCTGACCATCGCTGCAGTTCTCTTCCCACACGGCCAATTGCCGGCTCGCTTACACCGTCTGCAATTTTACTCAGTCCGGGGATTCCCCGTCCCTGGTCGTGCATGGACGAATGATTGGTTGCCAGCCAGGCTGGTCTAGTATATGACATATTAAGGTACCTGGATCGCTTCCAGGGCGTATATATATTGCCGAGGCACAACACGAAGACTCGACCCTCCGGATCCCCCCACCAATCGCATCTCAAATATGGAACGCCGCTGTATTCTGCAGGATGAATTCATACGTCCCATTCCGGAAATCATCCGTGAGCAGGCTGGCGTTGTTTGCCCCGAAATTCATCAGCTGCCGATTATCCTTCCACTGCGGCCATTCCATGTACTCCCCCCGGTTGGAATTCGGGTCCAACGTATACACAAAGCTCAGATAGTACGTGTGAGACGAGCTGGCCGCATAGTTGGGCTTGATCCCATAGAATACCTGCAGCAGGTCACTTCCGTGGAAGGTCCCCAGGATCGGAGTGCCATAGTCATACGTGGCGAGGTACGACCAGTTCGGGAGCTCCGGGGATATCTCCGCCGCATACGACAGGAAGGCCCGTCGGGTAATTGTGAAGACCAAGTCGCCAAGAATAGCTGCCAGTCGTTTAAACTGTGGATACCAGTTGTTGGCCGTGCCGGTCCGGAACGGGGATCCATATGTCGTCGTGTCAGGGTAGAGGGCCACAAGCTCTTGCAGCTGCTCCTTGCTAGCGTCGTAGAAGAAAACGGTGGACAGGTACTCCACCACTTCGTCGATCGTCGTGATGTTGGACTGGAACAGGGCGAACAAGGTCCCCTCGTCTTCCTGGTCGCCCACAATAAACGGCACCCGCGCGTACTTTCCTGCCTTGCCCAGAACGTCCGGTGACGCCGTCAAGGCCGTGCCGTCCGGACGGGGAACATATGACAACGCCACCGAATTGTACCCGATGATGCCTGGCACGGAGTTGGCCGCATTGAGGAAGTCGGTGTAGTCTAGCTCGCGCAGACAGGTCAGGGTGTCGTTGGCAGAGGAACAGCCCGCCGTCGACACCACTGTATCATACACTTCCTGTCCCTTCACCCCATCCACGGCATCCGCCGGAACCACACTGCCCGAGTCCATAATGGCACCCCGGAACAGGGGCTTGTCCTTGTAGGTGATGTTTCCGTCATACAGGATCATCTGGTCAAAGACCGAGATAGCTCCGGCGGATTCTCCCCAAATAGTCACCTTGTCGGGGTCTCCCCCAAAGGCCGCGATGTTGTCAGCAACCCACTCCAGGGCAAGGCGTTGGTCGAGGAGCCCTAGGTTCGCGGAACCATCCTCCAGGATCTCCTTTCCGGGAAGGAATCCGAACCCCCCCACGCGATAGTTCATCGCGACGAACACGACCGGCATGTTCAAGTTGATGGACGAGGTGACCATCGTTGTTCCATCATACATGGCCTTGGACCCGAGTTCAAAGCCTCCGCCAAAGATCCAGACGAGCACGGGCAGCTTCGAGTCCGCCGTGGTTCCGGACGGACGTCGGATGTCAATGTTCAGACAGTCCTCACCAGCATTGGTGGCGGCCTGGACCAAAGGGTTATCCGCGAGCAGGCCTATGATGGAGGTCGGAAATGAGTCGTCATCCGTGGTAAAGTACATCTGCGGACAGGACTGGGAGGCGCCGGTTGCTTGAACAGTGCCGAGGGCTGTCTCCAGGGGTTGCGGAGGTTTCAGACGCAGGGAGCCCGTGGGCGCCTGTGCAAAGGGGATGTTGTTAAAGGTCTCAACATCGCCGGCCTTGCCAATGATCGTGGCAGCTGGATTGGCGATGGTGACGGTGGGTGCTGCATCCCGCTTAGTCGGGGAGGCCAGCACACCGAGGGAAAGGGAGAGCCAAAGAAGGGCCTTCATGGTGCCTGGATCAGTACCTTGATGGATCACAACACTCGAATGGGGCCAAAGAGCTATATATACAGCTGCATCTTTGCACCTTCGTTTCAGTTGTCGAATCCACCAGGACTACTTTGTGCACGGTCCTGAGGCCGGCATCCCCAGTTCCATGGATTTCAACATCGCCATGTGCGTCCTCGGCTGTTGAGCATATAGAGCATGCTGGATTTTGAGCGCAAAGACAAACCCCGACTGCTGCTGCCAACCAGCATAGTCCATGTTGGTCAGGAGACTTCCCATCAGGGGCAAGGCAGCATCGTTTCGGAGGATATCGCGCCAACCGGGTGGTCCAGAAACACGAGAACCTATTTTCATGCGCAAACCGAGGTTGGAACAGAGGGTCCCCTATCAGTCGATCAGCAAGTGCGTTTTCGGACAGCCATGCTAGCATTCTGTTGGTCGTCCGAGCTGCATCAGGATGATCCAAGACCTCTTCCCCGCAGTTCGGAACTGCACACGTCCTGCCCTGCGGGGAAAGGAGCCTCGACCGTGGCACATTGGTTGTCGACTCGGGGTTGCACCCGCAGCATCCAATACTTCCCTTCGCACGTGTGGTGGTGGTGCAAGCCACGATGCCGGGTGCAGCCGTGAGGAATGTTGAAGAGAAGCGGAGTGAGAATCCGACCCAAGAAACGATGCACGGAATCAGATGCCCGTCCGGGTCGTGGGCCGGCGATCGTCGGCTACCGAACCACGCCCAAATTATAGTCCAAAACATTATTATGATTGATGATTGATGGTACAGCCAGGCTAAGAATAACTCCAGTCCCAAAATCAGGTCAACGCCCCTTAATTTTACATGCTTCCCCGCCCAAAATCAGTCTCCTACCATCCCATTTATTTTTCCCATCCATTCCATCGTTCAAAATCCCCCGTGTCGAGATCAAATAAATCCAACATGCGCCCGACGCTCTGATCGATGAGCTCTTCGATCCCCGCGGCCTTGATGTAGAATGCTGGCACGGGCGGAAAGATGACGGCGCCAGCGCGTGTAACCTCCAGCATGTTTCGAAGGTGAATCTCGCTCAAGGGCGTCTCGCGCGCCACCAGGACCAACCGCCGGCGCTCCTTGAGCATCACATCCGCCGTCCGGGAGATCAGATCGTCGCAAAAGCCGGAATGGATAGCCGCCAGGGTTTTCATGCTGCAAGGTACCACAATCATCCCGTCGGCACGGAAGGAGCCGCTCGACACCGGGGCAGCCATGTCGTTGATGTTGTGCACGTGGTCGGCCAGCGCCCGCACGTTGGAAGGATGGTAGTCGGTCTCGTACTTGATCGTGGCCTCCGCCCATTTGCTTAGCACCAGATGGGTCTCCACGTTTAAACGACGCAGCGCGATCAGGACTTTGATTCCGAGCAAGGCGCCCGTGGCGCCCGTCATGGCCACCACAATGCGACGTCGGCGGGGCGCGGGTCGGGCAACAGCCACTTGATCATGTTCGTTGGTCATTTCACTGGCGAGAGGGGATGCGCGACCGGAGTTGGGTGTAGCGGTACCGGAGAGGAGTGAATTAAACATTTGTGTTGGTGGTGCTGGGATCGGAAATTCGTATACTGTAGGATTGTTTGTGGTGGTTTGGTTTGTGTGGGTGTGAATGCACTGTCCTGCAACTGTCGGGGATGGCTGTCACGTATATATAGAGATCAGTGGCAACCGTTAGCTCTAGATGCAATTAAGGTGATTATTCTCCGAGCTGCAAGCTTTTCTTTGGGTCATTCATTGTCTGGGCCATCCAGCTTCACCCGGAATCTCGGGTAGCCCCGAGACCCCGAACCCGAGGGTCCGAGTTACGTCATGACTCGCTCAGAGAAAGTCCAACTCCTTGGAGAGGTCAAACAGCGGCACTGTCTTTATTAGCTCGGGCAAACAGTGTCGGAACTCGGCATACCGTTCATAATCGAATCAAGGTATGTTGTAGGCGAAAAGTCCTGGCCAAAATCATCCGGGAACCCGTTAGGCATTCTGCGAGATCAGCATCCACCACAGCTCCACACAACAAAGTGGGTGCATACCCGTACGCCGGCACAAATGACTCGAGCTGCTCCACGCGTTCTGTCCCGACATTTCCGTCCTCCTTTTCTCGGTCAACCGCCGTCCGCACCGCGTTGCGCAGGGTAATCAACGCC
Source organism: Aspergillus sclerotioniger CBS 115572 (assembly GCF_003184525.1). NCBI lineage: Eukaryota > Fungi > Ascomycota > Eurotiomycetes > Eurotiales > Aspergillaceae > Aspergillus > Aspergillus sclerotioniger. The sequence goes on from NW_020291047.1 coordinate 42,574, forward strand.
CGTATGTGCCGTTCTGATAACCATTGTCTGTTCTCCGATGTCGAATTCTCCACTGTGCCCGAGCCTGCTGCAGAAAAGACCTCGATTACTTTCTGCTGCAAATCACGGCATTCAGCATCATTCCGGGTCTCCTCCCAGATACAGAGGAGCAGAGTGGAGCTAAGGACGGTGTGGACCATTGACCAGCTCCGAAGAGGAACCACACTCAATGCCTGGAAGTCTAAAAAGGCTCTAGACGCGTCGATCAGGCTCATCTTGGCGCGTGTCCGTAAGATGTCATACGACGAATCTCGTACTGCAGTGCGTTTCAGTGCCGGTCGAGTCAACACAGATATGGCTAGAGACACGTGCATTTTCAACGCCATATGCTCTAAGTTGTGGTGCAGTGTTTTGCAATCCTGGCGGTCTCGCAGATGTGGCTGCGTGTGCTGATACAGACTGTCAATGGTGGTCAAAATATCCAACTGCTGCGCACTTTGCTGTATCTCAAGGCCGTCGGTTGTAATCATCCCCAGTGCTATGCGACATAGAAAATACATGGCTTCCGTATAAGACAAGTCGCTTCTCGAAAGGATGGAATAATCTGGAGCCCACCCGGTTATAGAGACAACTCTAGGGCGGTCGTAGCATAGGCAGAGCAGGCAGTCTTGCCAGACGACAGTGAACCTATACCATGTTAGCTTGTGTCTATCGCATATGACTCAGTGCCCACCATAAACGCCGTGCTTTGCTCTTCAAATGATCTGGCAGGTGTGCGACACTCTTCTCGGTGTGAAGACCCAGTGTCTGCGCAAGACGGACCGTCGTTCCTAACAATGCCCATGCTGCATCCGACTGCCCACTATTCTGTAGCGTATTTCCCACAATGAGAAGTGCTTGGATGATGTCCATGGTCGGACGGAAAAGGAAGTTGGCCAGCCGAAGGGCTTGGAAAGATCGCCTGGCTTCTTGTTGTGAGTGCAATGATCACGAGTGATACCCGATAACATACCGAAATCCTGACATAGTTCAGATCTTTGGATGTAATCTAGATCAGAATAATGTGCACCCGAAGCCAATGTCGCAAGTAGCAGACTGATGAGTCCGACAGACCGATCGGTGGCCCAGCGTTCGGAGATTTGTGCAGTGTCCTGCAACTCCCCTGCTGCGAGGGAATTGAGGTACGAACAGACGTCCTGCTCAAATCGTTCAATATCTATGATTATAGGATTAAAGGGGTATGCCGATATACGATAGAAATGAAAAAACCTGACACTATGTTAGAGGGTCCACGAACAGCGCAGAATATGCTTACTTTAACAGTTCCGCTCGCTGCGGGAGAATCCGTACAAGTTCTTTCCATCGATCTTGAGGTGTCCTGAACTCCATGAATGGGTAACTACCGTAGGTGTTTTGCAGTCCCAGAACAGAGCCCACTTCACGGGCCATGGAGCCATTGGTGTCTTGAGTTTGATGGCGGAGGATGGACACCACCGAGTTATCGCCCGAATAGACAAGGTCATTATCAGGACCATCCGATGAGGGAATCCGGGGTGCATAGTACTGTCTCGGCTGCGACTGGGTCTCGGACTGACTGCGAACGGAAGGCTGGATCTGAGGCTCGAGATCGGGTCCCTCCGGGGTTCGAGTCAAATCATGAGGAGCCGTGGAGCGACGCTGCTGGCCCGCATTACGGGCCGGCTTGGAACCAGACAGATCTTGATCATATACACAGATTTGAGGATGGCCGCGCCGACGACAAGTTCGACACGGCACCGTGTTATCACATTTGACCTTGCGCTGGCGACAAGGATAACACGCCCGAGCCTCGCGCTGGTTGCGTTTCAACCGCAGCACGCGATCGATCTCTTGACGGTCAATAGGAGCAGCCATCAGTATCTACTGCCGGTGGATTCTTAGTCCGATAAGCTCATACTCCGCTTGGACCCTTGGGAAGGAGATGTCAGTCGCGGTGATGGCTGCGTTCCGCCGCGGATCTGATCGGCTTCTCGGTTCCGAGATGAGTCAGCAACGGTGGGGAATCCAGCTTCAACCCCAACTGGGGTCAAATAGGGGGATGGAGCTTTAGAAGATTTAGCTGTTCGAAGATGCTGGGTATTTGCTTGGAGAAGCTAAATGGTACTGTGAAGCTTTTGAATTGCCCGGGGAATGAAGAGAAGTTCCACTATATATTATGTCAAGGGTAGATCGAGTTTCCACAAGACCATCCAAATTGGGAAGAACGAACTACTCTAGTAGTTCTCTAGTAGAGATCTCTATTGTTATATACCGATTACCGTTCGAACACCACCGTGACCTGACGCTGAAACATCTGGACCGGTTTTTTTCGCTTGAGATCCGGTTCACCTTGGACGCGGTGTGCGGGGATGGAATCTAGGCAACCGATGGTGTCCTATTGGCCCATACTTGAGGGGCAATGATCAGCGCTCCAAGATCGAATTTGACGGGGTTATCGATGTCAAGAAAATGATCGTGGACCCTGAAATACACGGTATTCGAGAAAGCCGCGAAAAGATGAATGGGCCGATCGTACGGGTAATTCGATTCCTCATCCTGCTGGTTCCGAGGGGTTGGACGGGAATCCTGGTTTTGGGATGTGCTAATAGTGCCATCGAAGGAAAAGAGTTTATATTTAGCAAACCATCTCAGTTGGGTTGGATTAGGGGATGTGATGTGGTCAAGTCATGCCGTTCTTCCGATGATCTTATAACTCAGTCTGTCGGCCGAACCCCCGAGGCCGAATGCCGAACAGCGACTGGTGAAGGATGAATAAAGCCAGAGACCCATCCATGCCTAGTGTTGACCATGCCGACCTACTGCTTATAGCTGCGGCAACTTCAGAATGTCCGAGCACCATTCCTGTCCAAGTTAGTCAATAATTCTGCAAACATACATTCGGCATTTGACGCTAGGTCAGACTTGCTCTAGTGCATATTGTTTGAACTAGCGTGTTATTGGGTTTCAAAATGTGGAAACCCTTTAATTAGTTGCCCAAGATAATGTTACTATCCAAGGCAAACAAATGATGCCAGTATGGAATGGCAATCACTGACCAAATGCAACTCTGACAGAAAATGTCACAACACAAAGCATTTACCCAGGCGATTCCCATGTGACAGTGGAAGGACCTGTACTGACAAACCACGTGATCCGTAATCTACAGTGAAGTAAAGCTGAATGTGAACAAAGAGTGTTCTCAAACAGTCCTAGTGTGTTCCCTTGTGTTGGTATACGACTCATAATCATGTTGATACACCACCTATGATGCCCCGAACCAAAGATACTGGGATGCATGTCATATCTCGTCTACTGGCACCATTTCGAGCAACCATGGCAGAAGAGGAAGACAGCAAGGACAACCCTATTGCAAGGTTTGTATGGCTCTTCTCAGAGTTAACAAGCTGACTGGAATAGCCTGTTCCTGAGCTCCGAGGGCAGCGACGTGTCCATCATCTGCGGAGACAGAATCTTTCCTGCCCACAAGAAAGTCTTGGTCAAACACTCGGCGTACTTTAAATGTGCCTGCCATGAAAAGTGGAAGGTAACAACACTTTTCATTTGTTATGTGACATAGAGTCCACCCGAGTCAAGCTGACAGCCGGCTCAGATCCTAGGGGAAGACAAGAAGAACATTGTCCTCAATGACAAGCAGCCAGTGCTGATTGAGAAGATGCTCGAGTTTCTCTACACTGGAAGCTACAGTGCCGACACCATTGGCTTGACCGTTCCCGATCTGCCTAATGAACGTCTGAATACTATGATCAAAGATATGGATGATCCCAACGGAATCGTTTTCCCTGATGACGAAATATATGCACCCTGCTTGCACGCCATGATGTACGCTCTAGCTGTCTACTATGAGATTCCTAAGCTGGAGGAGGAGACCGTCAAGAATTTCAAGGAGTCATTTGGGCAGATCCGCGATCAGGAAGGGTTCCAGGCCGCAGTGATCGAAGTGTATTACTCGACCAAAAAGGAGCGGAAGCTTCGAGACTGCGTGATTGACATGGTGCTTCGCAATCTGGAATATCTGTTTCGAAAGGAAGGAGAACCTCAGATCCTTGACCAGGAGATTCTGGATTACGTACCAGAGTTTTGTCGGGACATTTGCATCGCGAGTATGATGGCGAATCGAGGATTTCAGCTCGAAATGGTCCAGTACGCATGCACACACATGCAGATGAAAGAGAAGGTGGCCAGAGTGGGAAGAGAGAATACTGCACTGCGATCTGAGCTTTATCAGTACAAGAGGAGTGCTGGTGAGTTTGGCAAGTCGGTCACCCGTGACTGAGGAGTTGGTTTCTCGGCGTTCAGTTGCATGTCACTCTGCTCTTAGTTGTGTTCTACTGCTATTTACTTATTGTAGCGCATGATAGGTTCAGAATTCTGCTTCATCCATAGTTATGCCATCACATGACAGTCTCTCTACTTTCTATAGCAAGGACTCCACCGTCTTCCCCACGTCTCCCTCTTACAAGCTATTCCCCCCCTCGCGTCTCCCCTACCTCACCCTCTCCTGTACCAGCCGACTCTTTCAAATGACAGGCCAACCAGAGAAGCCTCCTCCCTGGACACGCGCCTTTCAAATGACCACAACGCCAACGAAGACACCAAAGACCGGTAAGAAGGCTCCAGCATGACACGGCGGTAGAGGGCCATACAGAATCTGAACTGAAAACAAAGCCAGAGGCAGGATATATGACCATCTCAAGATTAGGCGTACTCTTCCGCCGTCCTCGTAAATTCCTCACATCCCAAGCCTGTTCTTAAACACCAAACGGAGCGACCTTACAATCGTCCGCGGAGAACGAAAGTTTCCTGCGCACCGATGCATCGTCTGTTCCCAGTCTAGCTACTTTTCTCTAGCCTGTGATGGCAACTTCAACGTACCCCAAACACCCCTCCTTATGAACAAAGTCCACAACTAACACATACTGCAACCCCAGGCATCATGCAGAAAAATCAAAATCAAGGACGTCGAGCCTATCCTAGTCGACGAGAAGACGCTTCAATTCCTCTACACCGGCGATTACACAATGAAGAGCGACATGCCTGCTTTCACAGAAAGGTTTGGCCAGCCCAGTACTCTCGCTAGTCCTGACTCCCAGAGCCGATCCGCAAACATATGTGTCCCAAATATCTGGCTTGCCTTCAGTCAATAAGCGACATTTTATTCCCTCAAATGAGCGTCACATTGATGATGAGAAAAGGCTTGATCGTGCTTGCAAGTTTGTCAGAGTAGAGAAATCATTTCACTCATGAACCCCAATGAAGTAGGCATCCACACAAAGGAACGATCATAAGTCTCCAGAGCAACCATAAACTTTGGTGACGAGCTGCCCATATTAGTCATGCCTCAAGGGACCTATTTACCAATTAATTTACTCAAGTAATGTTTATAGTGCATTCCTACATACACCACGTCAAACGGAGATCAACAATACGAGACTTTCCGACTATGGCAGGGAGTCATAGTAACATGTGATCTTTACAATTCATTAACTTTGTATAGATTAGAACAGCAAGTCAAGCGAAAAGTGATACCCCGAAGCCATTGGCACCAACTGCTGGCTCTTTCCGAGACGATATCTTATACTGCATGGATTATAGTTTGAGTACCTGACCACAAAGAAATTAGTCTTTCCCAAGCCGACGCGGTTCCGGTTGTTCTCCTGGATACGAAGGTCTATTGTCAGGTCCTCCTTTGTTATCCTTTGTATTGGATGGTCCCGGCAATTCTTCTGTCTTCAATGAGACAAAGCAGTAATGAACATCTGCAACTCCAGGTAGTCCAGTCAAGGAAGGAATCATGGTGCCGGATAAGCTCCATCGATTTCACCCCGTGACATCAACCCGTGACATCCTGCCATTTCTTTGTTTCGGACTTTCCCTCACTTTGTAGATTTCCCCTTTACCCCCCTTTGTCTCTTTGTGACACCCTGCGATGTTCCCCTTGATTGGATGTCGAATGTACAATGTCGATGGATGCAGGTATCTAAAACTCCCTTCGCAAACAACAATCCCAAATGACAAATTCCGGGTCTAATATACGAGCAATGAGCTTCACGTTACACCCATATACTCCCTAGGGTTTACGATGGAGATAACCGAAACAAGCCAAACACAGATTAAAATCTAGATGCATCTAGTGAAGTGTTGCAAGTCTATATAATGTCCCTCAAGACCCCCTGCACTCATCTTTCCCGTTACCCACTCATCTCTCCAGAGTTCCCCAAGCTCCTATCCTTTTGATCCAACCCACATCAGACTCCGCCAGTTTTTCTCTGCTCCAAAAACAAAATCATCTCTTACAAAATGTTGAACTTGCGAATTGAGATTGAATCACTCGTGGGGCTGAAGCCCAGAGATACCCAAAGTCTCAACGGTCAATGGAACAAGAGCGAAGGATTCAATAAGTTCATTGATTATTTGAACTTGACTGATGGTCCCCGTATCATCAAACATGGCCCCGCATCAAGCAATGCATACTCATGGAGCATGCAGTTGGACGAGTCGCTGTCTGGTGACGGAAGTGAGTAATCCCTATCCCTCCTATATTTTGATTAATAACTAACTTGGTTGGATAGGTTGTACCGTTATAATTCGGTTTCCGGACATGTTTGTTAATGAAGACAGCAACTGGAGAGAAGACGTCCGTTCTTTCTGGGCAAAGTTGAACAATGCCTGCGAATTCGTATTCGTCAACACCCTCCCAAAGCAAAAGGTGACAATTCGGCCACTGGAGCCGAGTGTTGGTATTTCTCAATTCAAAGCATGGGCACATGCCTGGATACACTTTTTTGAAACCAACATGATGATGGCTGGGATGAAGAAGGATGTCTTTAAAATGAGTCCGGAAGAGAAAGGAGGGCTTTCACAACAAACTGGACGACTGTGAAAAGGAGAAAGAAGCTTTCAAGGTTGTTAAGGATTACGCGGAAACGACTCTGGGATGCAGATTGGAGGACATTGAAAAACGCTTCCCCGAGATATACATTACTCCGAATGCTCTGATGTATAAGAAGCTCCCTCTATGGGTGGAGTACTTCGTTTGGTTCGCTAAGGCATCACTGAGTATTGAGAATACTCGTCTTTTCAAGTACCAGAAGGATATTAAAGGCCTCCAGAAATTTATAACGGAGAATGTTCCTGAAGCTGATCTTGACTTGAATCAGGTTACCTCAGAACCTGGCTGCGGACCTGTGGCATATCTGACGCACAACTTGTTTACCGAGGAAGTGCAGTAGAGTATCTTGTCTGGCACCACTTCGATAATGTGGGCTTTGGACCTACTTTGCCTTGCTTTTGCTTGTTGCTTGTTTTGCGCCCACTATGTCACTCATTCCTTACCTAGTTGCTACAAATTGTGATTTCATCAATTATCTGTATGGTTTTTGTTTGTTTCTGAACCGACTGAGTCACTCTTTTCTTAACTAGTCGCTACAAATTGGTATTTCAGTGTTTATCAAATATTCCCGAAGTTCATTCTCGTCGTAGACTTATAACATAGACCTACCAGACTTCGCCCTTAATAAGAGTAATACTATCGACACAAAGTAGTCAAACGTGAGCGTTTGGACCACTGATTAGTCTTGTGAATATCTGCGTAAAGGAACTGCATGGACCGTCATAACAGTAAACTTGCGCAGAAGAACATACCCGAGCCAGGATGTTCTACCATATATATACTAATGATCACTTACCACATCCTTCTGCCATACCGTTCAACCCATATTACAATATAATAGGGCGAGTGCCCCTACATAGCTAACATCATATATAGCGGGGTTTATTAGGCCAATGGAATAGAATATGACTTGATTTGATTAATAAGATGAGTGATAAGTGGGACCAATTCAGGACATACTTCCCATCATAGCCCTGATACTCTTGGAATGTAATTCATATCCATAGTGATTTAATCTCCATAGGCATAATAGTTTGGAGGGTTTGTGGCTTGAACATAGACATTGTACCAAAGATTCAATACAGTGATTGTTCAGTACATCCTCGTTTTATTCATACCCATCTAGGTTTCTCTCTTTTCTGGCTGCTCTCCCTCCTCTCCATCTCTTATACGTGATACTTCCATGAAACCTCCCTTTACTCTGAAATACAATGTAATACAACCATCTGCTAAAACACAATGTTCAGCACTTTTACTGCCCAAATAACATAACCAGTAGATATTCACCAACCCTCTAATAATTCCCTTCTAATCAAAACCACCTATCCAAGAACCCAACCTTCTGATTCCTCTTCTTCAACTTCATCCTATCCGTCTCCTTCTCCCTCTCCCCTCTCTCCCTTTCCCCTTATCCTTCCTCTTTCCTTTCTCCTCCCTATTCCTATTCCTGTCCCTACGTGTCTCTTCCTCCCCATCCCCCCTCACAAACCCAAACATCACCTTCTTTTTCCCCTTCCTCCTCCCCTTTCTTCTCCTCTTCTCCCCTCCTCCTTATCTTCTTCCCCCCTCACCGAAACAAAAACCACCCTCTTCCCCGTCTCCGCATCCGTCACCGTTCCATCTAGATTACATTAGCCCTTATCCACACCCTACCCCCACAACCCCCAAATCCCCCCCTATCCACATCCAAAAAGGGTAAAAAAAAAAAAAAAAACTCACGTCTATAATTCTGATGCACATAATAAGCATGTCCACATTCATCGCACGCATCATTCCGATTCACTTTTCGGATTTCGCGACTGCAGAGCCCGGAATTACACCTGCAGCAGTGTTTCCGGGAGATATCTTTGTTGTTGGTGTTGTATCGGCAGGGACCGAGGCGGAGGGTTATGGGTTGGTGGTGTGGGTTGGGGTTGGGTGTGGAGGAGGATGGGGTTAGGATTGGGGAGGGGGAAAGGGGTCTGGGCGAGGGTGAGGGAGATCGTTCTGGTTCGGGTTCTGGTTCGGATTCTGGTTCGGATTCTGTTTCGGAGTCTGATGCCCATTCGTTTTCGGATTCGGATTCAGATTCGGAGTCGGGTGATTCAGGAGAGGTAGAGGGAGAGGGTTCAGGGTTGGGTTCTGGTTCTGGGTTCTGGGAGAGGCTGTTTGGGATGAGGTGGAAGGGGTTGTAGGATCGGGAGGGGGACATTTTGGTGGGGTCTGAGAGGGAGGGATGAGGTTTAGATGTGGTACTTCTGTTGAGCGGGGTATGGGGTATATATACGGAGGAGGAGGCTGTTCGATAGGGTTTAGATAGGGGATAGCCGATTGTAGGGTATAGATGGAGAGGGTTGGAAGGGAGCTGTATTTTCTTGAGAGGATGATTATGGGAGAATATTGTGTGATAAATAGGATACAAAGAGATGTTGCTTTAGTATAGTGTCAATATCCTTTGATACGGTAGTGTAAACGTCCTCGAGGATGCGATATGTCGTTATTATAAGCAGACGTAGCCTTAATCGCATGTGAGCCATGCTGTATTACCGGCAATCTCATATATTGGCCTGGTAAGCAAGTAACCTGCCTATATTTTCAGCTGACATGGTTTGATTCATAAAAATGCCCTAGGAGTTGTATTGAATCCATTGAGAGCTGGCTGGAGTCAAACGGTCCAGTGGACTCTCAGTGAGTCCCATGGACTCCTGGTTCATTGGTAGGATGTTGTTTGTCAGTCTTTCTCTTTCATCGCATTCACATACTGCGTGGTGTTCAGCTACACAAGCGAGTAAGAAAGTTGAATCAACAGGTCTGAGTCCGGATACTGCAGCAACAAGCTGTCATAACTTATTTCACGATAATGAGAAATACTCACAGCTGCTGAGTGACGGGATATGTCCCTCGCTATGGCCCTAAGTTCCGACTATGCCAAGATATTATCTCCAAAGGCACTGGAACCTAGACCACAAAGAATGCATTCTCAAGAATCCACAATAACAGCCACAATACTCTCTTTGTTCATTGTGCTTTCTTTGTTAGAATGCATTGATTCCCATTCTCTTGCGGGACTCGCCTTCCCACTTCGGAAGGTATCATTTGAGGCCCTCGTATCTCCCTGTCATCTTGCATCCTCATCTTGCATCCTTGAATCACAGCCTCATATTCTTTCAGTAAAACCTGGGTAAGCTCAGTGTTGGTCTCTTTACTTGCGGTAGCAATCAGAGTCCCTCAGAAGAAAATTGATCATATGATACACCCAAAATGGGTCGTCTCCGCGGTGTCAGCCAATAATTGATAAAGAAGGCAAAGACATAGAACGACAAACTACAATCTAAGATAGATCCGATGACTTCCTTCAAGGTATAAAAAACCCCATAGATTCACAGATCAAGGATACCTCGAACACTCACCCAGTCTCTTTCTCAAAACTTTCAGTTCTGCAGTCGTGTCCCTCTGGTTTCTAACTCGTCTTCTGATTCAAGCAAAATGAACATCCCTGAAGAGTTGAACGACGCCAGCGTCGGATCCCAACTCAGGGCGTGGTATTCTGTGGAACAGAATGATACGTTCGCCGAGTTTGTCGATTGGCTTGGCGACAAATATCATGAATGCTCTGAACGTGGGGAATATATTGATATTGAGGCCTCTCAGTCTAACACCCCTCGAGAGTTGAACAAAACCAACATCGGATCTCAAATCAATGCGTGGCTCAACGCCCGTGTGGTACAGAGGAGGGAGATGTTCCTTCAGTTTGCCACGTGGTTCGCCTCCATATATAATTTTAAACTCAAAATCAAAACCCCTCAAGAGTTGAACGAGGTCAACGTCGGGTTCCAAATCAGCGCATCTCTCGACGCCCGTGCGGAACAGTATGATACGTTCAATGAGTTTGCCAATTGGATCGCCTCCAAATATAATGAAGCCTCTGGACGTGGCAAGAATATGGATGGTGAGGCCCGTGACTATGGTGAACTGATTGAGGGCGTTGAGAGAGCAAAATTACCTAAGCTGGTAGATCTTGTATCTGGAAAAGTCAGGGCAGGGGTACTCTCATCATACCTATCAATTGAAGACGAGATAGAAGAAGCACCTTGGGCCGAATCCTGGACAATTAATAAATCACTGGTGAATTTCAAGGGTCCCCCATGTGAGTTCTCCCTCCGATAAAATCCAAGATAGTTCTAATTATTTTCGATAGGGCCAGTCTACATCAACAGCCCTTTGATGTCATACAGGCTGGATGACGAGTCGAAAGGTGACGATTGGAGACTGAAGCTTTCTTCCGTCACGGAAAGAATTCCAGAAATTTGCGATGTGTCCAACTCCAAGTCTAATGAATGGAATATCTTTGTTGCCCCTTCCCAAGGCTGGGACTGTAGGTCTATCAGAGCAATTCGTCTTACGGTGGTGCATTTCCACAGGCAACTGGCGTACCTGCTACAGACCCACATCATGGAAGAAAGTTTCCGGCCTGGCGTGGTCGGGGGCTTCCCAGAATATGACCCGCCGAAGGCCTTTCGCGCAGTTTACCTTCGAGAATTTCATAACGACTTCTATCTAGGATTCAATAACCTCCACAGATACATGCTAACACTTCGTATCTTCGACCATGGTGATGGTGCCTTTGAAGAAATTTACCTCTGGACCCAATTGCTCTCCCGACTTATGGAGGCATCTCTGGCGGTTTCCCCAGAGAAGTTGAAAGAGTATAAGAGATCTCGCGAAGGACTGATCCAGTTCCTCCTGGAAAATTCCAGGTGTTGTGGGTCGGATGACATTATCGAAGCTATAGCGGAGATGACTGTCGAGGAAGGGGAGGTTGAGGAAGACTGAATTCATTCTTTCTCTCTAGAAATGATATTATTATCTCCAAAGGATTTCTCTGAAAACCACACATAATCCAACTAAAGTAAACAATCAACTCGGAACCGGGTCTCGGAAACCGGGACCTCGGAGATCCACCCATCTGTACCCACCGCCCCACATTGGCACTGCCCCTCGCCAGGAACAGCCGGATAAGCTCTCCCCGCGCTGTTGCCGATAAGCCGGTTTACCCAGATATCCCGTATTCACCAACTAATAACAACAAAAAAAAAACATTCTATATATAACCCATGCAAAACACACAACCACTCCTCCCTCATTATTCATCCAAGGCTCCCCTTTCTCTATCACCACCCCTGACACTACATTCATATACTCTTCTACCCCGCATCATCTACCCCATCATCTCCCCAAACAAACAAACAAACAAACAAACAATTCCTTCGCCCCAATTTCCGAAATGACCGTAAAAAGGGATCTGACAGACTCTGAACCCTATTGACTATATATACACCTCCTCATTTTCCCCTGTAGAACCCTGGTATCTCTACTCCGTATACACCTTACTCTAATAGCTTCTCCTCACCCCACCCTACCGAACCCAACTTAACCTAATCTAACCCCTGCATCATCTTCATCACCAACTAAACCCCCTCCTACATGTAGAAGAATACTATCAGGAACCCATGATCCATCCTATCGTATCTGAACACATCGATATACCCTCCCCCCGACCCCTTAGGAGCGAAATAGATATTATATTTATCACGGGACAATAATCCCCCTTGATCTCTCCTCCCCAGATACCACAAATTTAAGAACGCTGACTCAACTAAGAAATTATCCACCGTTCTCTCTGTTCACGTACAATAGGATAAGGATCTTGTTGAAATTTGAATGCGTGTATTACCGGTTCGATAATAAGGGTGTCGTGCGGGGGGATTTATCCATGGTGGATGTAAGGGCGGTGGTTGGTGGGGTGGGGGTGGTGTGTTGAGTGAGAATTTATGTATTATATGGGTTAGAGGAGAGGGGAGTGTGGGAAGGGAAGAAACGGGATGAGTAGACGAGGGAAAAGGAGGGTTAGTATGTGAGTAGTCTGGATATATGGAGTGTTTATATTGCTTATCAATTCGTAGGGTATCTGTAGAGCAGGCCTTCTGGTTAACCCCAGATCCGGAATGGAATCGACGAGTTATAGCATCCAGCATCCAGCCAGTCCCCGGTAATGTTCTGCACCGTTGTTCCATTGCCAAATTCCAAGATCAACCCCCCGTTCGACTGGTTCCCATAGTACGCTGGCCAACCAACCGTCTCACTGACACTCGACGAGCTTTTCAGGAAGGCGAGGAGAAAATCTTGCATCGTAGCGGATGTGTCCACTTCCAGCTGCGAAATCTCACCCACATCCAGGATATACGTGCCAAAGATCATCAACAGGTCGGTCCAGTGAAATGCACCTAGCCATGGCACTGGGCTGATATTCGAGAAATTGCCTGTGAATGTTAGTATCGCCCCAGCTCAAAGGTAGGAGATGACTGACCTGCCCAGTAGTAGCGATACGTCTCCAATCCAATCGATGCGCGCAGTGCGGAATCGGTCACTGCCAAGCAGTCTGCTACACCTTCGTCGACATCAACTGATGTGGTATTCTCGCTGGGAAATTCCCGTGCTGCATCGGACCGAATCGATGGACCCCGGGCAACTTTGCGCTCAAGATAGCGTTGGCTTTCGTCAGAGAAAATGTATCGCTCATCGGCTGCACACCATTAGTATCAACTTGGAAGAAAGGAGGGATACCCACGGATATAATTGGTGAAAGCAATTGAAGGAGAGTTGTTGTAGCGGTTGATGTACTCCTCAATCTGGACCCACGAGATCCCCCGCATGCACTCCAGCTCGGCCTCGGCATCATCGCCGTAATTACAACCCAGTCCTTTGGCCACAATGTCAAAGTCTTCGTACACATCAGTCGTGGTCGACGGATTAATCGTCGCGGAAGCTCCTTGCGAGATCACGCCGAACTTGGCTGCAAGAGGCTCCTCCGGCCATGCGAGGGTGTACAGATGGGTCAAAAGTGCGCCTTGTGATTGCCCCCATAGCTGTATACTGTTAGCTTAGCCATGTAGTGGGTCAGTAGACTGACCATGATGTTGTCTGTGTCACCTCCAAACGCTTCAATGTTCTCATGAACCCATTCCACTGCAGCTCTTACATCCATCAGGGTGAGAGAGGTATCATTCAAAGCCCGGGACTTGGGATCTAACATACGTCAACAGATTGCACATACTTCAACATTGACCACTCACTTCCGAAAATGTTGACACGGTAGTTGATAGTAACAACAATATGCTCCTGGGACCGCGACACCCAAGCCGATGGCAGTTGGGAAGGTATTTCAATACCCCCAGTAATGCCACCACCACCGGTGACAAACAAAGCGACTGGTAGCTTCGATGTTGCGTTGGCGTAAGAAGGGGTCCATACTGCCAGCGACAGACAATCCTCCGACGTCGACCACGCGGTTGACCCCTGGTTGAGAGTTTCCCCGATGCTGAGCAGCAGGTTTTCCGGTTCATATTCATTCCAGAAGGAACTCGTCGAAGGCACGTACTGCGGGCAGGCTATAAAGGTTAGCATACCCAGGTAGAAGATGTTGAGGACTCACCTGGCCCATAGAAGGTAGAGTCGTATTTCCTGCTTGAATTGTCCAGCCTCTGAGGAGGAAGCCATCTAAGATCGCCAACAGGAGGCTGATCATGTCAGACGCGTCAAGCATATATCTTAGAGACCTACCTTGGCATATGGAACTCTGAGGAACTGACGGACGTCCGGATAGGTGTCATTGAGCATGCCAATGAACGTTCCTGTCCGCGTCTCCACGGTGAGGTTGGACCAGTTGGAGAGAGTCCGCGCGGGTTCCCAGGTCAAGTTTGCGTAGTAAGGCGCATAGGTGCCCAAGGCAGACACTGCCAGCCCGAGCAATCCAAACACTGTAGCTTGTACCATAATGTAGATCTCTGTGGCCTGTTCATTTCAACGATGAGAAGGGGACGAGATCGTCTTATATAGAATAGCCAAGACACGGACACCCCTCAATGTCGCGCTCAGATAGAGCCAGGACGACATACGACATTGGCGAGAAGCTGCAGACATCACTCGGCATTAACACACGCATTGGGCGGCCGAGCTTGGATGGCATGATATTCCAGGAATTAGCATGGCACACGGGAGAGAATTGGAGTATTGGACATCCAAGGTTTGTGGGGAAATCCGGGGTCCCACCCCCACGTTGCCATTCGGGAAATTAAGGCCGAGCTTGAAGGGATCCGGGTCAAAGACTGAACTTTCTCGGACCACCACTCTCCGCAACCGGATGTTGTCGAGTAAGTGAATGACAAATGGCCGACATCGTCACCAAGCAAACTATGACCCCACTGTCTAACCGCCAACACGGGATGGTCTTAGATACTTGCTCCCCATCGATTGTCAGACCTTGAACAGGAAGATCCCGTGCGGACTTGGCATGGTTAAGAGGGACGTGCCCTGAGATTTGTGATAAAAGGGTATAAATTGATCACTATCACAACGGAATGTATTACAGTCAACAACCACTGAGCCTGGAGAATGGGTTGAGCAACAACAACTAACAACCATCGAAGAAAATGACAGATTCCAAGCTCAAGCACATCCTCCAAGCCTAGACAATGTTCAAGCTCACGGAGGTCCCGGAGGCCCAGGGGGGCCAGGAGGACCTGGAGGACCGTCATCGCCGCCACAGCAGCATTCGCAGCATTCAAAACAGCAGAGACCGGCGCATCTATGCAATTAGTATGTCCCCATTTATGACAGCGAGCGCGACCTACACTCCACAGCAGACGTCCTCTCCCTCACCGCCACCGCGGATCTGCAGCTGCATCGATTCTCCGGTGCGCTGTTCCCGTTAGATCTTAGTTGACTAGGAGAGACATCTGGCATACCGGTTGCTCCGTAATAACGTGCTCCGCCGATGGGCTCGCAGGCTGCATAGTCAGGGTCGCGGGATCCCATTTGCTTTCGGGCACGGCCATCTCGGAAGAAAGCCGAAGCCACGACATCAAACCATTGCCGAACATTTTGAGGCCTGTGTCCGATGAAGAAGATCAGACGCGCAGGTTTCAAGGGAAAGGGGTTACGACGGACGGGGCCCCCTTAAAAGGAACTTGAATGAAGCTACGCCAGGGGTAAGGGACGAGCCGCCGTCGCACCGGTCCACTTGGCAGTTGGGGCGAGATAAGGCATGATTATCCTCATAATTGGACTTGGGAATTCGGCTCCCTGACCATCGCTGCTTCATCTTAGCCAAACACTCCGGCCACGAATCCAGCATATCGTGGCATTCAGCTGTGGTTTGGCAGGACCGCTGGAGACTGCAGGGCGCCATTGGCTTGTCTATTCAACAGTGCATGGTGCTTGATAATGGCTGGCCTAGTGATTGGATGTATTCCATTTCTAGCAATAGTATATATTCTGCGTGGAATTGGCCGGTTGCCAGGTGTAATGACAGCGCTTAGTGGACCGGAAGGATGGGGCCGGAGTCACAGTAGCTCTTCAGCAACACGGTGGCTGAGCATTTTAGTTAGCGCATCAACTATTGTGTGGTTATCGTCTTCATGTGGGATAGGCCCTCCGCTATTTACTGCACTGGTCAGCCTTGCCTCGTGGAACGAATGGTCAGGGGCTGACCGGAAAAAGTTTCTGCAGCGACCGGCTCATCCATGGACCCCCGAAACTTTAGGCAGAAGGATTCGCGCCAGGCACAACCACCCTCGATGCTCAATAATGAGCACAACCACCAGTGCAATGTAGTATAAGAAATAATTCAGATGATGTCAGAGCCATTGGCGATCGGTCAGCGATTCCCGACTATTCCGGGGCATTTCCGGGCCTCGTTGCAGGACAAATGCCGGGCGCAACCAAGTAAGCCAAGCTTTCTGGTGGGTTTGTGAGGACCACCGCCGACGTCACCCCATCTGGGGATGCGCAATGCGTGGAGGCCAAGAGATCGGTTCACCGGCCCGACTGATGTGGCGAACAAGATCGGACAATAAAATCTGGTCGACGGCTTGATCGGTTCTTCACACCACATATTTCACCATGGTTGCGGTCACTTCTCTCGGGCTCCTGCTGCTGCTGCGGGGGATCCTCCACGTGGGCGCCAAGAGCACGAGCGAAGTCACCTCCATCTCCGATCTCTCCTCCGATCTCTCCTCTACCTCGTCCTCCACCGATTCATCGAAACACTCATCAACTGACTCCAGCGACTCGATCATCGTGGTCACCACCGAAACCGCAGCGGCGGTTCCCACCGGCAGCTACATCAGCTACACCACCACCATCACTGTCGCTGACAGCATCACCCCCACCACCTTTGCGACTACCACCGCCTTCAATACTACTACATCCACAAATGGCACCACCACAGCGGCCACCACCACGGACACGAAAGTCGTCGTGACCGGCACCCGCGTTGACAGTAGCACCTCGACCGCCACCGCAACCACCCCGGCCAACTCGCAGCCCTGCAATGGCTACACCGAGTTCTGCAGCAGACAATACTCCAACATCACCATGGTCACAGCACATAACAGTCCGTTCGTGAAGAAGAACAACATCGCGGCCAATCAGATGTACAAGGTCAAGACTCAGCTCGAGGATGGAGTGCGCATGCGTAAGGATACCAGCATCCGACCATCAGGTTAGGCTAACATGGTTCAGTCTCATTCGAAGCACATTACTATGAAGACGACATCTACCTCTGTCACACCTCCTGCGACCTTCTCAACATGGGCACATTAGAAACCTACCTCACCACCGTGACCGATTGGATCAAGGAAAACCCTTACGACGTGGTCACCATCCTGATTGTCAACTCCGACTACGTCTCTCCTTGGAACTTTACCAGTCCTATCGAGGACTCTGGTCTTATCGATTACGTCTACGAGCCGTCGATCATCCCGATGAGCCTGGACGATTGGCCCACACTCTCTGAAATGATCCTGGATGGCAAACGCGCAGTCGTATTCATGGACTACCAGGCCAACCAGACGGCTATACCATACATCCTCGATGAGTTCACACAGATGTGGGAAACGCCATTCTCGCCACTGAACACCTCGTTCCCCTGCACCGTGCAACGACCACCCGGCATCACCGCCGCGCAGGCCGTGGATCGGATGTACATGATCAATCACAACCTGAATATCGAGATTGAATTCGAGGGGATCGACATCTTGGTTCCGGATTCGGCGCAGATCAATGAAACAAACGCAGTGTCGGGATACGGAAGTT
Source organism: Aspergillus sclerotioniger CBS 115572 (assembly GCF_003184525.1). Taxonomy (NCBI): domain Eukaryota; kingdom Fungi; phylum Ascomycota; class Eurotiomycetes; order Eurotiales; family Aspergillaceae; genus Aspergillus; species Aspergillus sclerotioniger. The sequence goes on from NW_020291047.1 coordinate 60,614, forward strand.
TGGGCTTGATGGCGAACGACTGTAGAGGTGAGTGCAACTTCTCCCACTCCGAACACCATTATACTAACGATGGATTTAACAGCCAAATGGGACCGACCACCGAACTTCCTCCTCGTGGATTACTACAACGACGGTAACTTCCAGGGCTCGGTGTTCGAAGTTGCCGCCGAAATGAACAATGTCACATACAACGGGAAGTGCTGTGGAGGGTCGAAGAGTGCGGGAACGAAAATGGTTGATACCTCGTATATGTGGCTACCTGTGCTTACTGTTGTTGGCTTGGTCACCTTTGGACTATAATAGAATGTGATAGATGATATATACCACCCTCAACTACATTTGCCTTATACTGACTCAAATGTTTACAGTCCCTTGTAGTATATATCCAGCACCTGCGTGATATAAATTATATAATTTCCCAGCTAGACTAAAAGAGATACCTCTCAGGTTAGTGGAACAATTCCCAGGTGAATAGGTTCCAACAATAAATACACAGAATAGAACAAAAGACCATTCCCCAAATATATTCCCATACATATCAAGCATTATCCCTAATATAACCCACCCCTATCTCTCATTAATCAATACCATCCTCATAACACCTAAATTTATGCCCAACCCAATTCTCCAACCCACCCCACTACTCCTAACCTTCCGTACTACCCACAAAGTAAATACCCCCTTAGCAAGTAACACCCAGAAAATCGGGATACCTATTGCTACTCAATCCATAATCCCACATCTCACTCCAATAAAGAGAGCATATAATCGCCCAAACCTACTTTTATATATTCTATTTAACACCATTTATTCATTCACACTCCATCATGTGAATACTATAAATTAAGACGCGTAAACGACACGTCCCTATTGGCCACCATCCTAAAGTGGATTTTCGCGATTCCTTTGACATTTCCACCAGCAAGGAAGTGTTATTGATTTGGGGGATCTTATCTGATTTGATAGTATTTGATTTGATCTTCTATAAATTGATCTAGTGGTCGAAGAGTGAATGTTTGACTAGACTGCCGACAATGATTCCACTGCATGTCATTTCGAATATTCGGAGTAGGATGGATATTCCCGTGATAGCGGCTGGTGTTTTACGGAGGTAGGTCTCGATTTTTGAGGTTTGAGTAAGAGTTATCGAATGAAATGCGCTGGGTTCATAATTATGGTGTTAATGTGTGGGTTGAATGTTCATGTGGTTTGGGATAGTAACTAAGCATCTTTTATATTAATAGATCAAGGTTTCTGCATGAGATGCATTTCGAGATAAGACAGTTCCAATATTAGAATGATGTCGCTCGTATGGCACGTCAAGCTTGACAAAACCCCAAAATTTGGTAACAGTGTTGGCATATCTGCCGCCAACCGCCATTGAAGGCATACGTGGGGAACTCAATGCAGTGCGGAATGATTCCGTTGCGGGGAGATCTTCAGCGGACAATAACGTATCCCAGTTTTAAGGATAATACGTCGTCAGAGAAGGGAGCTCTCTTAAGTATTTAAGGATTTCATAAAATTTGGTTGATTGAATTAATTATCTTATGGGCATTATTGGCACGAGTTGATACGTCATCCGGAATTTCGGGCCGTTCGTTATAAAACCGAGTAAACTGTTGTCAGGCAGAGACTAGGCTTCGGATATCATGAAGCCATTGTGGTCAGATATGGATGAAGGTTTCCACTGCAAATGTATGAATATCCAGAGATAGTCCGATTGCCTGTCAGGTAGATGCCTTGTGTCCACCCTCTAGGAAAGGAAGGGAACCCTGGTTTGGTATATATGTGGGGAAAGCAAGAGGCACTCAACCTCAGCCCAATCTTTTGCATCTCGTTTTTGTTGTTGAACAATTTGGCCCAAAACATAAAGCAGATAACATCAAGCAAAAATTGCAGGAAGGGCAAACCTCCCCAGCAGTAGACACGTGCCACGATCAGGGGTGTTCAGCCGAGGCAGTGCTCTTGGTTGGTTGGACTAACGTTCCGAATCTAAGTGTATGAAGACAAAGAATTAGGAATGCTTGTCCATGTTGTTCCACGAACCCACTGCGGATATCCGAGCCAAATTCCGCCACCATTCTCACTCTTGGCGAGATAAGACACCACCGGGAACCGTGTAACTGTCAGGGGGGAAGTACTGGGGATTGTCGGGTTCCTCCGAAAGACATCGCGTGGTCGTTGGACCCTGGCGTGCCAAGAGGAAGCCACCAGGAGCAGACCTCCGCAGGCGGGGATTGGTGCCCCCTCGGGGCCAAGACATGAGGTTGCACTCCAGCCTACCCGCCAAGCCATCCGTTCCGCCAGTGCCAGCCTCTCCCAAGCCCTGCCAAGCCCATTCCATCAAACGCGCCAATCCCTCGTCATCATGGCCTTATCAGCGAGGCCTTATCCAGACTCGGCTGAGACAGCGACCGGGGTCTGGCTGGCTGGCAAGCTGGAGGAGGGGTCCGAGGGCGTGGCGACGGCGCACCATATCGGTTGTTGCACCACCGGCCAGACACGGCGAGAAGAGCACTGCTCCAATTTGGGGATTGCCCCGACGGTGTCACCAGCGTCTCTCGGAGGTGGTCTGGTTTCCAACCGATAGGCTCCTTGTCAATGTGCCTTCCATGATTGGAGGTGGGACGAACGAGAGATAGGCACTTATTCACTGCACGACATTTGCCCCCCGTCCGTCTTAAAAACCACCTACTGCCAACTTCCCCTCCGTGTCAGGTCCCGTTTTCCCCTCCCACCTCCGTTGAACCTTCTTCGTGGCTGGCACAATGAACTCCTCAGATCCCGCTGAAGTGGCAGAGATTGCAAAATCTGCAGTCTTTACCCACGATGCTCATCTCGACGAGAAAAAGGATCGTATCTCAGCTGAACTGCGACAGACCAGCTCGCCTGAGATAGAGGAGATTCGCGCGATCCCCGAAAAAGGCGCTGCGGGCTCGTCTGTCCCCTATGAAGACGACGCATCCTTACAAAAGACCTTTCCTACCTACGATGAATTGAAGACTCTCCGTCGAGTGGCAGGACAGATACCTTGGACGGCCTACACAGTGGCCTTTGTGGAGTTGTGCGAACGGTTCTCCTACTACGGAACCACCGCCGTTTGTATGTCTGACCAATCTCCTCTACAGCACACTACTAACCCTGGTAGTCGTCAATTTCATCCAGCGTCCTCTTCCCGCGGGCTCCTCTGCCGGTGCGACTCATGGTCGCGAAGACTTGGTTCCTGGTGCCCTGGGCATGGGTCAGCAAGCGTCTACCGGCTTGACTTTGTGTAAGCTGCCTTCTCCTAGTTGGGGTACACAGATACTGACGAGCAGTCAACTCTTTCTGGTCGTATATCATGCCCCTCATGGGTGCGTACATGGCCGACCAGTACTGGGGACGCTTTCGCACGATCATGTTCTCCATCGCAGCCGCCCTGGTCGGACATACAATCCTCGTCATATCCGCCATCCCACCGGTCATCAAGAATCCACACGGGGCGATTGGATGCTTCTCAATTGGCCTAATAATCATGGGAATAGGAACGGGTGGTTTCAAGTGAGCTCTCTGACACAATATGTCAGTACAGTCTAACCGGAGTAGATCGAATATCTCCCCACTGATCGCAGAGCAATACCGAGAGGAAAGGCCATTTATCAAGACCCTCGCTTCCGGAGAGCGCGTCATCGTCGACCCTGCCGCTACTGTGGCGCGCATCTATCTCTATTTCTACCTGATGATCAACATTGGCTCCATCCTCGGACAGGTCAGTATGGTGTACGCGGAGCGATACGTGGGCTTCTGGCTCTCCTATCTCCTGCCGACTATCATGTTCACCTTCTGCCCTACTGTCTTGTTCTTCTGCCGGAATAAATACTACCTGGTCAAGCCTACCGGGTCCGTGTACCTGCAAGCCTTTCGCCTGTGGAAGCTAGCCATGCAGGGGCGCTGGTCTCTAAACCCTGTTCGGCTGTAAGTAGCCCAACTTTATCGCGCATAGAATTATCTAACATCCAATAGATTCAAAAGCAACCCCACCCCATTCTGGGACCATGTCAAGCCCAGCGCACTAGGATCAAATCGTCCACTGTGGATGACATTCGATGACGAATGGGTAGACGAGGTTGCTCGTGGCCTCAAAGCCTGCAAAGTCTTCTTATGGTATCCTCTATACTGTATGCCCCCTCCCCTCCCCCATCTCAGCTCCGTAGTACACACTAACAATTCAGGGCTCGCCTACAACCAAATGCTCAACAACCTAACCTCCCAAGCGGCGACCATGAAACTCGGCGGTGTCCCCAACGACATCATCAACAATCTCAACCCCCTCTCCCTCATCATCTTCATCCCCATCATGGACCAACTCGTCTACCCCTTCCTCCGCAAGATCGGCTTCAACTTCACTCCCCTGAAGCGTATCGCCGTCGGCTTCTTCACCGCCGGTCTCTCCATGATCGCCGCCACCGTAACCCAGTACTACGTCTACGAGAGAGGCGATTGCGGCAAACAAGCCAACTACTGTCTGGATGAATTCAACTCCCATTCCCCAATCTCCGTCTGGGTCCAAGCCCTCGTCTACATCCTGGGCGGTCTCTCCGAGATCTTCGCATCCGTGACCTCCCTCGAGTACGCCTACACCAAGGCCCCGCGCAACATGCGATCCCTAGTCCAAGCCGTCGCTCTCTTCATGAATGCCTTTTCCTCTGCCATCGGACAAGCCTTTGTTGGTTTATCCAACGACCCACTCTTAGTCTGGAACTACGCCGTTGTCGCCATCCTAGCCTTCATCGGAGGAATTGGCTTCTGGCTAACAAACTATAAACTCGATCGCCAGGAAGACGAGTTGAACAATCTTCCCCAGAGCCACTATGAGGGCCGCTCTGAGAATCACGTCGATGAGGAACACAAGTAAAATAGCCAGGGAGAGAGAGAGGGGGGTGGGGGGGGGGGGTTGTGGTTGAAGCAGCAGCTATTCATCTACCTATCCATCCATCTGTACCATGCAGCCTAATGCTGTACATCATTAATACCTCGGTAGGGATCATTATGATAATTATGATACCAGCTTTTCTTTAAGCCCACTCCACTTAGTTGGTTCCGTTATCTTTATTTTTGTCTGGCTTCGCATCTACTCGAACACTCTTAATAATATACATTATCCTTGTTATAGATCTCTGTGCGTCTTTTAACTCCCCTCGTGCTCATCTTCAACCAATTTATTTGAAAGGGAAACTTTATGTTTGGCTGGAATGTCAACGAAAAGAAACTATATATCAGCTGGGTATTATATTTTGTGGTCCATACCATGCACTTGTTAGATGGGTGGAATCAGATGCGATGTCGAATTAACTGGCTTGTTTTACTGGTAAGATATCAATTAAGGCTTATCGAGGTCACCCTATTATACTATTTAAACCATACCGATGTAAGAATCAAGGCGTAACCAGTAGAAGCAGTAGAAGCAGTAAATTAGGTAAGTAAGAAATAACGATCAAATGGGAATCAATCAGGCAAAACCAAATAACATCAGACGTCAATAAGCGAACATAATCATTATAACTCTTCCTCCTCAACAGCAGCCGGGCTCACGTGGGTATCAAGAATATCCCAAGTCTGCAGGTCCAGGTTCAACACATCATCATCGCTCTCGGCCTTGCCACCGCCAAACGACTTCAGGTTCCACTTCTCAACTCCCTCCACCCCCTTCATCTCCTCCGGGAACTCCCGGAACACATCGGCATTCATGCGCTCGTAGTCACTGTAGTCGCCAGGCCAGTCGCCCAGACGCTCCACGGCCAACTTGAACAGATGCAGGTGCTGCTTAACATGCTGGCCCTCGGAAAAGGTGCTGTCGGTGGTGTCCCGCATGTCAACCTCGTACGCAGAGCCGTCCATGCTCAAAGTGGCCTCCAGGCCGCCCTCAAAGTCGGCGTAGTAGGGGTCGCTGAAGGCACGCAGGATACCCTCGTGCACGCCAGCACACTTCTTGTAGTAGCGGTTGGCCAGCTCCTTGTGGGCCTGGTTCTTGGTCGCCACCTTGGTGTACAGCTGCGTCAACAGAACCGACATCTCCAGCGTGCTGGGGTGACGAGGTCCGTGCACGCGACGGCAGTTGTAAGCAATGTCTTCGGCCAGGCGAAGAGCGTCCTTGTACTTGCCAATGCGGAATCGGGCAATAATGAGGCGGTGTCCCAGAGCCAGAGTGTAATGGGGCCAGTTGCGATGGGCCTCGCGGCTGTCCCACAGAATGGTGAGAAGCCATGCCAGGTTCGCGTAGTCTTCCTGCTCACCCAGCAGTCCAATCAGCTTGCTGAGCTGCTCAAAGTTCACGCCGCCCATGTCGAGCTTCAGGCCCTTGATGACGGTGAGTGCCTCCTTGATTATGACACCCGAGACTCCCAGCATCTTCTTGCGAGAGGCTTCGTCAGGGCGCGCGACGAGGTCACGGCCCGCGATGAGCATACCCAGTGTGAAGACGAACTTGACAATGCCGACGGAGCGGTAGACCTCCTGATGGGACTTGATGTAATGGAACGAGGCCAGGGCCAGGTCGCAGGCACTACCCCATCTCTGGCTCTTCAGCAGCTGGTCAACGTACTCGTTGCTGGTGATACCAATTGAGCGGACAAAGTCATCCGAGCGGTGGGAGCTGAAGTGGCGCAGGATGGTCTCGGCAAAGATCCGCACCTGCGCAGGCTCGGTCAACTTGACCCGCTTGCCCTCGGTGGCGACGAAATAGTCAACAAAGTCATCAAACACGCGAGCAGCGGCGGTCTGGCGGTTGTTGGCGACCAGGAAGTGGTACAGGCGGGCAGTAGACACAGAGACTGTGTGGATGGAGCTGGTCTTGGACTTGAGCTGACTGCGGAATTCTTCGAAGTAGACGTACTCCGTTGTCAGCGCCGCGAGAATCTCGGTGATGGTAGTCGACGAGCTGCGGCGCAGACTATACTCGAGCTGGGCCAAGAAGGTGAGGCTCTGACGCTCCTTGGATGCGAGGTCGAACTGCACCGACTTGGCGTTAGCGGTGTCCTTCATGACAATCTGGCGATAGATCTCCTGAGTAAGCTCAGTAGCCTTCTGGACCTGATTCGATGCGATATAGCTGGAGGCGATCGTGGAGGCGGCGGCAATCAACCGGGTCGAGGAGGTCTCCGAGGACAGAATCTGCACGGTCGCTTCTTTGAGCTCTTGCACCACAGTCTCGGTTTCATTGCGCTCAGCGTAGAAGGTGACCATCTCCTTCATCTTGGAAAGCGATTCCTCGTGGGCCCAACCATGGGTCTTGCGCACGGTGCTGATGCGCTTCCTCAGGACCTTGACGGCGCGCTCGACCTGCGCAGTAGACACCGACTCAGACTTGGTGGACGTCACAATCGCGGCCTGCTCCTCGTAGATCGCGTCCAGAGTGCTGGAGATCTCCTGAAGATCAAGCTCCTCGGACTTGCTCTTGAGCAGCTCTTCGTAGAGAGTAATCGCCTGAAGCTCGTATTGCTTAGACTCCTGGCAGAGCTTCGCGAGGGTCAGGGTGGCCTGGAGGCTGATGGAAGCAGTCGCACTGAACACCGCCTTGACCTTAGCATGGTAGTCGACAGTGACCTGATGCAAGACAGTGAATTCGGTACGGACGCTGCGCAAGCAATGGGTATACCGGCTGAAGATCTCCCGCACGAAGGTCTGGTCCTGGAACTTGGGGCTCTGCTTGGGCTGGTTCAAGAAGGTCGTGAAGATGATCCTGAAGTAGTGCACAGCATCGGAGTAGCGACCCTGGTTCCAAAGCTCGGTGGCAACAATGACCAGTGGCTCAAAGGCCTCCGGGTGGCAGGTGGGGGAGTCCTTGTTTAGAGTGCGGACAATCTGCAAGTAGTAGTCAACGAAGATGGGACGAGGGCGCGTCAGTTCTGCCAAAGTCCACAGAGTCTTGATCACCACAGGGTTCTCAGGGCCGTAGTGCTTGACATAGTCATTCAACAACTCCTGACGAAGGTTGATGATCTTGTCAGTCTGCGTGTTACGCTCCAGCAAGCGCAGGAGCTCGTTGGTGATGCGTTCCCGGAGCTTGTCATCGACCTTTCTCCCACCGCGGAACGCACGGTAGATGCGGACGCGGATGTCTTCCTCCTTGCTCAGACGACGGCGGGCATAGTAGCACCTGCTGAGACGCTCGGCAAGTTCGACGCAGCTTTCCACGTGCTTCGCGGGGAGGGTGACATCCTGCAGGTTGGCAGCAAAGAGAGAAGGCCAAACACCATGGAGGACCCTCTTGATCACCCGGGTCGCATCCTGCCAGCGATGCTGCTCAACGTACAGGCCGATGAGACTGTGCGTGGCAGTGAAGGATGTCTGGTCAACCGTGGCAATGGAGGTCGATGCCTCATACACCATTTCCTCCAAGGTCGTCTCCGACGTGACAGTAGACGAGCTGCTGAAGGACTGCATGACCTCCTTCGTAGTGGTCTGGATGCTCTGCTGCACCTCCTTGTAGCTCGACGTCTGCGTCCGATTGGTGCTTTTGTAGTACTCAGAGCAGTGCTTGAAGACGGTCAAAGCCAAGGTAGACAGCCCCACCACCTTCATCATCTTGGCAATTTCCTGGAAGTGAGAGACCGAGCTTTCGGAGATGGACATGCTGGTCTGCTCGTACTCCTGCCAAACACTGGTCAGGATAGAGGAGGCTTCGTATTCTCTCTTTTGAGTCTTTAGGAACTTGGAGTAGGCAAGAACCGACGCCATCTTCCTCTCTTCCCACAAGGCCGAGTAGTTGGTGCGACACTCCCTGCTCACTCGCTGCCAGATTTCGACGTAGATAAGCTCCGCGAGCTCGAACTTGCCTTCGGCGGCATACCGCTCGGCCTCCTTGGTGTGGGCCTCGAAGTCAAACGATTCAAACCGGTCAATCAGTTCGTCATGCTCTTCGGCCTCCAAGAAGTCGTTGATTCGGGTCTGGATGACCTTGCGGTGATGTCCTCTCACGCGCACACCCCAATCCCCGTGGAATTCACGAGACTCGGTGCCTTGTTCACCGGTAGTGACAAGCCGGATGAGACGGGTAATTTCCTCTGCTTTCTGGAACTCCTTGATTGTTTGATAGTGCTTGACCAGCTGCTCCCGAGTGGCGATGACGGTCTTGTGGGTCTCTCCGTAGAGCTTCGTGTAACAGTCGACAAGGAGTACGAGAATCTGCTCCCTCTTGGCCATGATCTCCGTTTTGGTTTCGGTGACTCTGCTCACTGTGAGCTCGAGGAAGATGCTAGCCAACTGTGCGGAGAAAGATGGGCTGGTGGTCAGCAACGTGCGGCTCAACGTGGTGGCCTCGAAGAACAAGGGAGTAGCCTCCGGGACGTAATCAACGTCCCGGAAGAAGAGTGCCAGGTTGATGATGGACTGAAGAGTCACCCGGTGGTTCGGAGTCAGGATCTGGCGGCAGAACGTGGTGACCGTGGTCTGGTAAGTCAAGAGTTCAGGACTCGGTCTGTTGGCCCACAGAGTGGTTTGAAGCAGGAGAACGGTAATAGAGCCCGGGAACACCTTGGCAAACTCCTTGGCCGCAGCAACCTCGCCCTGATTAACGAAGACCGTTGTCTGCCTGATGTGCGACACCCAATAGCGGACCGCAAAGTCAAGCAGAGGGTACCGGCTGATGAGCGAATCGGTTTCGTAGCCATTGAGAGGAGTGAGAGACGGTTCCTTAGCCTGTGGTTCAGTGACGAAGGACTTGATGTAAACCAACAGCCGGGTAACAAAGTCGGCATGTCTGTCCTTGATGTTAGGAATCAACTTGCCCTTGGAGAACACCTCCAAGACCGCACTGCGGACGAGGCCGTGGCGGAGATACACCTGTCCATCCTGTACGAATACAAGGGAGTTGACGGGCTTGAGAACTTTCAACGGCTCTGGGTTATGACCCTCGGCGATTGCCAATTTGTCAACCTGGATTGAGGTCAGGGTCTGCAGCTCCTTAATGAGGAGGGGGCGATCAGCAGTCGCAAGCCACAACAGCATCAAGCGAGCCTCGTCAGTGACACCCTTCTGCTGCACAGTCTGGAGGACAAAGTCGGTAATGGACAGCTTATCAGTAACGCCGTCCACGGCTTTGAGTAGGCCCTCGAGATTTTCTGCGGTGCGAACACGCTTCACGGCGAGCTTGGCCCAGAGAAAGGAGCCGTGGGATGCCTCGGTGATGCGATCCACGATAGACTCCTGCTCAATCTCATCCAGCTCTGGGAAGACCACACTTTCCTTGTGCTCCAGGAACTGGCCTCGCACTACAGTGGCAATATCCTCGAAGATCCGCTCCTCCGTCACCTGCACACAGACGTGACCCGGTGCCGCAGGGGGCTTGGTGGCACCAAGGGCAATCAGTTTCACGTTGGTGCCTGCTGTAGTGGCAGCGGTCAATCTCTGTAGAAGGGCGGCTTCTCCGCAAGAAGCCTCGTCGACGCCATCGACAACAATGACCAGCTCCTTGGCGCCGCGAAGGGCGGCTCCCAACGCACGCTCCAGTGCGTTCCAGAGAATGTTGTCGTAGTCATTATCGTTCGTGGCCTTCTTGCTGCGCTGCAGAGCATCGGTCAGGATCTGGAGCAGCTGGACGTTGCCAATGCGCTTTTCGAACAGCTGGGAGAGGATGGCCTTGGCGATGGCTCGGGGTCTGGTTCCTGCCGGAAGTCTGGCATCTGATACCCGCATCAGTCAGAGCTGTAGGAGTGGCACATCCGAGAAGAATACTCACTGATGGGAATGAACAGGGTTTTGTAGGTGATCCCGCGAATGGGGTGTTGCAGGCTGTCAACAATCACGGAGGCCAGGACAGTTTTACCGGAACCTGCCTTACCGGCAATGGACAGGATCTTGTGCTGACTTGTCAAGAAGTCGAACAGGGAGGGCTTGACCCAGCGGCAGGTCATCTCCTCGCGGTCGTGAGCGAGATGCGAGACCGTCTCGGCAACGTTGGAGAGAACACGATCTTCAGGGGTAAGCCATGACTTTACAGCCTTCACCTCGGCGACTAGAGGGCAGTCAGTAACCAGTCAACACCAGACGGCAAAGTGGGATCCTACCTTTGCCTTCATCACCGAGCTCCTTCAAGAGCTGCTGTTGCCACATGGACTCTCCAATCTCCTCACAACCTCGGTGGAACCTGTGGATCTCATTTGGGAAAGTTTCGTAGATGTTTATGTATTCGTAATCCTCGCCCAGCCTGAGAACGGCTTTTTGGAAGCGGGTAGACACATGGGCGACCAGGTTCACCAGGTCTTCTAATGCCTGCACTAGCTGTCTCCGGATATCGCCGGTGACGCTGAAGAGCTCGGTCCGTTCGAGCAGATTCCCGAGCGATGTTGAGGTGCTGTAGAAGAACCCGAAAGAGGTCATCAATGCAGAGGCATTCTCGTCACCCAGCTGGTTGGATTAGCGCAGTGCTTGCATTTTAATGGGAGAACCTACCTTGAGGAGCGACAGACAGTAACCGTAAGCCATCTGGAAGGCAAGGCCGCTGACATTGGTAAAGTCCTCGATGGCCAACTCAAAGGTCCGCAGTCTTTCGACAAATAGCTGTGCCCAGCCTAGGACCTTGTCATAACTGCTTCCCTCTGGGGGCATGAGGCTCAGACGTTCATCATGGATCCAGGACAAAACCATCTCATAGGAGTCACCCGAGATGGCCATACCCAGCTCATCGCCGGTCTGACGCTGGAGGGAAGACAGTCTTCTAGAGAACTCCGTCTCCTGAGGGTCAAGCCTGCGAGAGGATACCCTCCGGGATGTGATTGAGCGAGACATGCCATTGTTGGAGAGGGTGTCACTTTCAGCGAATCCCGAGATGCGCCTGGGCACCTTGGGGGAGAGAGGAGAGGGAAAGCTGCTCGGAACGGGGGACAGGATAGACGGAGCCATTGTGATTTTCGGAGGATCAGTTCGTTTGGGAATGTGAGGGAGTTTCGGAGTGTCAATTATCTTCGGCGGTGGAGTGAACTTTACGGGAGAAGGCACGCGAGTGAGTTGTGGCGTCTGCTGAGGATGTCGGGAGGGGGGAACTGTAGGCCGCGGAGGGAGGTCAGGCTCAGCAGTGGTCTCTCCGGAGGAGCAGCGGCGACAACTCACTATACAACAAAGAAAGCGACGCAAACCGGCGACTTAACACATGGAAGAAAATAGGTATTGATTAAGAGGGTATCCTCGGTCTGGGGAGAAGATGTGCTCTGCTGCAGGGGATCCCACTTATATAAGAGCAAAAAGCAACGAGACTTCGAGCCAGGGTGGTTGACCGGGGCTGATGCAATCATGTGGGTTTGCTTTTCAGCCAGATGTGCAACCGAGCAATAGTGGCAAGCTTGTCCCTCATCCACAATCGTTCCCTTTGCAGCATAGTGTGGCTGAGAGGGTCCGATTCTAATGGGCCCCCAGCTATCTCCGACCTCTCAGCACCGCCAGGCCGGCTGAGAATTCCAAATCCAAGTTTCTTTGGGAAGGGGCCAATAGAGTGATGACTCTCACTGGGGTTGCGAAAGCATGTCGTTGCACCCTTTCTGTAGATCGAAGTTTGGTCCCCATCGACATCAGCCCGCTGCGTTGACATCACGAATGCATTCGCCCCTGAGCATTCGCATGTGAATGGGGAGGAAACTCCATGATGACACAGTGAGCGTATCAGATACAGAAAAAGTACAGTGGATTCTGAGCCGGGCCTCCCAGCTGGCTGTCCCATCGTGACCATGCAGACGGGATGCGCAGTGGAGCGGCACCGAACAAGCTGAGCAAGCGTGATGTCCCTCTCCACACTAGCACCAGTGTCTCGGAACTTTCCTGTCATTCGACACGGGCTATACTCCATATGGTGCTGACCATCCACGAGCCGGAATCAGGGCTGGCAAGTCAAGCTCACATTGGCTCTCGGTGGGCCGGTCTGGTCAGCGATTCGGAGTCCGCGCTGGACTAGGCGAGCAGAGCTCCTTATTCCCGTAGTGCATCCCCCTACATCCTGCATGGTCTAGCGAAGAGCTATGATCCTTGCTAGGGTGGTTCTTCAGCTTGTGGCTGCCTGAGAAACGAGAGAGACGTGATCGTCCAGACTGTCTGGGGTGGGGGCTGGATGGGCCCAAAGCTGCCGGTCGGGGACCAATGGTGACGGGCGATGGGCGGGAGTCGACGGGGGTGGACAAACCCGCATCGCCCAGGGCCAGACGAACTGCCGATCGAGGGGATGGACGTAGATTGGCTAATTCCTGCTCGGCTGGCAGGACCAAAGTTGGATCAGCCTGGGATGGAATGTACTATAGTAGTACACAGTAAGTTCTTGCTCTGTAATCCTCCCGGGCTATTCAGCCGGCACACGGTCCCACCCCACACCCAGGAGGGATGATGGTTGCCTACCTAGTACCGCCCTAGTAGGTGACGGAGAGGTCATTCTGACCCATCACTCAGTTTGACATTCCAAGCACTTGCTGGGAACTGCTCTATAGTATCCGCAAATCTTCGTCGGGGTGTGGACAAATCTCTGGTAGGCTGGCAGGCTGGCAGGTGCCCCTCCCCAAGACTTTCTGTCCATGGTTGGCAGCGCACACAGACTCCCGGCTGAGGAACCGCCCCGGCCCGCTTGGTGTGGTGGGCACACGATCCGGGACCTCCGCAGAGGCAAGTGCTGAGAGTTTGACTGGGGCACCGCGGAGTAGACAAGGTCTGATTTGCACTTTTCCAGATTTCTCCTGGCCGCGTAGTCCCCGATGCGGGAGAATGGAACCCGAATTTTGCGACCAGGAATTTTGACTAGCCAGATTGAGAGACGTACATTAGTTTGATGGAGCTCGTGGGATTGCAGGCGATGGACAAATCTGATTCATCCAGGAGACAGCTCCGTGGGTTTGAACCCCTGTGCAAGGGTGAAAATGGATATACGGAAGAGTCTCGTCATTGCTCATCAGGCGGGGCGCGGGAAATCGAAGATTTGTGAGGCTTCCAAGTTCCAACTTCAGCAACGGGATAACTTTGGCGCCCACGTGATGATTACCTAAGTACCCGTCTGCTTGGCTGCCTGTGGCTGCCTGAGGGGCGTGTGAAATACGGAGGAACCGGTATAAAACCCGCTGTTCCCTCGCATTGACGTTCCTGGTTGGTAAGACCTGATTGATTGACCATCAACCAGATTATCCGAGGTTCCTACGATTCTGGAGACTTGGCGCTGGACCAAGATTTGAGTTAGATTGGGGGGTTTGATTCTGATGGCCGATGCGGATGGACAGAGTCGGGAGACTCCGCTGAAGTGGGTTGGATCATAATGATTTGGATGAACCGCGTGCGGAGTTGGTCCTTGCTTGGCCTCGAGGGGGGAATCGTGAACCGTGAACCGTGAACCGTGAACCGTGAACCGTGAACCGTGAGCCATGAACCGCAATGGAAGGCGACCGAGGGACACTCCCGAGGCCCCCAATCCAGGACGGGTAATGACGGGTTCGATGATCGATCCCGTAGTGGTCTAGCGTCTGAGACTCTTGAGTTTTCCACGATGCGGGAACCTGCCTGGGTGCAAAAACCATTAACCAACAAAGTACCATGTGGGGTGAATGATGTGAACTCAAGTCATTGATCTTCTACCTACATTCTATCTAGTATCTACCTACACAGTACACCCCCCGAAGTCTACCCGAGCTTCTGGCACCGCGCCTATGGATAATGTCGATCATGCCGTCAAAATGAAAATATCCTGCCAACCTCCTCACCCCGCGAGCAACGGGTCCACTTTTCCGCTGCTGGACGAGTGCTTAATCGTCCATAATTAGCTCCCTCGGCCTCAGCTCCCCCACTTGGCAAATTACAGATGACAGAGCATTGAGCAGACCTGCTCAGCTCCGCTTGCTAGCGACTACCCTCGACAAAGTACTCTCGAGTCTCGAGTCATATGGAATCAACCATCGGGCACTCCTACCTATTAGTGCGTCCTGCACGGAATGTGTCAATCGCTAGCCTCCTGTGCCACAATGATGAATGATCACGCATGGTAGACAGATCCACCATGACGAGGCCCGCGGCGGCAATCTGCGGAGCGACTGCAGCTGCAGAGAAGCGAGTGCCTCCATACCGTGTATGAGTGCTTGTTATCGGAGCTGAGCCGAGCATCCAAGGCTGCGTGATTTCGCGAAAGTTATCTGGCAACGTGGGCACCTAAGGGGTCTTTCCATTTACTCCGTGTTCTTCGGATGATTTGATTTCCGCTTCCTTTCCAGATTCCAGCCATCGAGCATCTATTTTGCGACAGGCACTAAACCCTCGCCGTTTCAACGCTACTGCTCGAAAATGGTACCTCATGCAACCCTCTTAGCCTCTTCTGGACCCCTCGACTCACAGTGCATAAGCTCCAAACACTGCCACATAATTCCCCTAGCGCTTCCTGTGAGCGACCCTACGCTCGAATTACTGGGCAGGTCAGCTCTCAGAACAGATTAACATATATTACAGATCGCCGGGATACATCTGAGGTAGATTAAAGCGGATGCTACCATAAACCAAGACCTGAACCTCCCTCTACCCAGCGCTCTCTCCCCTAGAACTAGCTAGGTATTCTTCCCCTTGCCCCGTCGCTTCCAATATTCGGGACTCGGCTGGCGCTTGGGTCATTTGCCAGGCTGCCTCGTTATCCGACGTGTCAGATGGTCTGGCCCGGGCTGGCGCGCCCGACTAGCTCGCAGTGCAGCAGCATGGGGCTGTCAGCTGCGATCCCAAGGTGCTGACGGTTCAGCGCGCGCGGGCTGGCTGATGGGCCGGTCTAGATGGATCTTACCAAGCCGGAATATACTTGACCCAGACAGACGTATAGCCAACCACCTACTCTCGAAGCGCCGGACAGACAATGCATCCCACCACAATTGCAAACCATCGATCGGATACGCCGGGAAACCAGTCACAACTCACAACATCCTAATAAGCCACCGTGACCACATTCAGCACATGCGGATGATAGATATCCGTGGCTCCGAGCGCGCAGGTCCCTCGAACTGACTGGTCTACCGTCTCTTCCGTGCCTGACAGGTTCAGTATCGCACCCATCCATCCCATCCTACCTAGAAACTATTCAACACTTAAAATAACTCACCGCGCATGCAAATCTTGCCAGTTCGTGATCCCGCCCAGAGATCGGAATTCTTCCCTATCCCCCGCCCGAACGGCTTCATTTCCCTTCCGCTGCTCCCGCCATCGGACAGATGCAACAAACACCCTGTTTCGCTTTTTTAGATTTTCTTGCCCGGCCCGGTCCTTGCACACGCGCCCATAACTCGCCAATGCGCTGTCAGCTGTCAACTGTCAACATCCGATCCTCTCAGGGACAGCGCGCGCGCACGCCAGCACCACCCCCTCCCGCAGCCTCATCAGCCATTGCCCACCCGGTAGCGCTTTCGAATGATTTCACTTGTAACCCCTGGCTCATCTTTTTTTTCCGAATCAAGGTTCCTACTACTAGAAGATATATCATCCCGGTTTGATATCTGTTCTGTTCTGCTATAGCTATGGTCTAGAATTCTTGATTTATATATCTACTAATATATTATCATTCATCGCTGACACATGAGAGAAAACAATCGAGTCAATACATAAATATATGTTTAATCAGCGCCCACCGAGTGACCGACCTAACCAAACCACCGGAAACAAAAAAGAACACTAGGAAAAAGTCGAACCAAAGAATGACACTGAGCCTGGTCCATCCCTCCCTTCCTCCCTGAATGTATACATCCCGACCAGCAAAACCCCCAACCCCTTCCTAACCCAGCCATCTCCACCCAACACAGCTCAATACCGACACACCTTCATAATCGACTGCAAAACATCATCATTATCCTTGAAAATCGTGCCCAAAGCCGATACTTCAGTGGCGGACATTTCCCTCCGCAGCTTCGCCACCGCCGCGAGACCTTCGCCATCGCGCGCGACCTTGGTAATGGTACCCACTCCAAACAACATGCCGAGGATATTGACGACGGCCGAACTGGGGTCCTCGACGGTATCGTACAATGCCAGGGCGCTGTTGCCAAGTTCCCCGGCGAGGGCAATGCCGCGAGCCAGATCGGCGAGTCCGGCGGCGGCAGCAGCTTCTTCGCCGATGATGGGGACGAACTGGTTGTTGATGGTGTCAGTAAGTGGGATGCTGTGAGGGGGAAGAAAGGGGGAATGGAATACATACCATAAGTACGACGCTCACGATGAGCAAAATAAAATCCTTCTTCCGTCTTTCTTCCTCCTCCTCTTCTTTCTTCTCCTCTTCGCCCAACTTCTTCGCATTCGCCATATCATCAATCGCCTGCATCAGAATAAATACCGGTGTACTATACGCCTCTGCCGCATCTGCCACCGAGCCATTAAACCATTGCCCGAGTGCAATATCCAACAACGTTGCCTGCATGGCTATCCGCAGATCCGGGATACTCCCGATCCCCTGGGTCACAATATCCTTGGGGTTGGGAACAACCATGGAGGCGTTCTTCACGGGGAAATCCTTGAACTTGTACTTGAAGTCCCGGCTTGCGTGGGGTTGTGCGTCCTCGAGGGAGTAGGTGTATGCACCGTATTCAACCCAGTCTTCGTCGATGCCGGCGTTGGTGAGCGCGGTTTCGTAGCCGGTTTGGTTGGAGATCGTGAGGGTCGTGGCTTCGTAGCTCATTTCTTGTCTGTATTCGGTTGAATTGATCTCTGTGCATGGCATTTCTTTGCCCGTGCCGAGTGTGCAGGTAAAGTCTGATGGTTGATGTTAGTGTGTAGGCTTGAGTAGCGTATGGGTTGTATCTGGCTTGCTGTCGCAGTCTCGGAAGGGGGGGACTTACAATCCATTCCATATCCCAGAGCAGGGAAGGTCATGTACTCGGTCGTCATGCTGATGTTGAACATAAAGTCGTAAACCAGGACCTCCGGTACCAGGTCCTTCATGTATGTGACATAGTACCCGAACAGGTCATCGTAACCATTGTTGACGTTGGTGTAGTTGGCGTAAGCCACATCAAGCATGTCAATCAGAACTTGCAAAGAGTAGAATGCAATACACTCAGTATGCAGGCTTCCACTAGCAGCATACAGATCGTCCAGACTGGTGTAGTTCTTGGTGTAGTCACAGAAGGAGTAGTTATCGCCAAGGTCGATGCTCACGGCGTCCCCGGTTCCATTGTTCAGATAGGTTTGGTTCAAATCCACGGCCCAGTCGGAGGTGCCGGCGAAATTCAGCCTGTCGGTCCAGCTCCGTCGCGAGGCGTAACTGGCTGGACTGAGCCACGAGACCCAATTGTCCGTGTCGTAGATAAGTATGTCTCCCTGGTCGTAGTACTGGGTGATGTTGCTGGGGCCGTATACGTCGGGATTCTCAGCTTCGCCAATGATCTGGTAGATTTCGTAGTTGGAGATATAACCGGCGCTATGCCCGTGAGTATATAGGAAGAAAGCAACGAGGGCTGAGCAGAGGCGACGGCTTACGTTTCAGTACATGGTCCTGGTTCCGCGCCCGAGTCCGGCCCGGTGAAGTGGCATTGAGGTCCGCTGCAGGTGGAGTTGGCCATCTTGAAGCTGCGTCCGTAGAGAGCCAGACCAGGCACGACCTTCTTGGCCGGAACACCGGCCTTGGTGATCATAGACAAAGCATATGCCGTCTCGGTCTGGTTCACCTGACTGCGAAGGCAGCCACCGGTTGGGCATCCGGAGCTGGTGGAACGTGTAAGTAGGGTATGCGACAGTATGGACAGGGAGCTTACTCGGCCCATTTTGAACCATAATCCCACTGGCCGTGAAGATCATAGGTCATATACACAATGTAATCCTTGAAGAAGAGAAAAAAAAGGGTCAGGCATGGCTGTGGTGCAATGAAACAGAGACACATACCACGACGGTAGACATGTTCGCGATTGGAAAGTTCTTGAGATACCAATACGAGGCCGGAGCTGCAATTGACAAAGTCTTGTTTGTGGGTAGCTCAGTTCGCACCAGCCTTAGAAATTCGAGATATCTTTCGGGGGATTCTGTAGAGTCTGGTGGAATGCCTGGAATATCTTGGGCCTGACGGCAGTATTAGTCACCGACACTAAGTGATGATAGGGTTGAGATTGCAATGCATACCCCGGGGTACTCCCAGTCAAAGTCGACACCATCAAGGCCATTATCGACAATAAAGTCAACGACGTTCTTGGCGAGGATCCTGGGCAATGTGAGATGCCTGCATGCAAACGAAGTCGGGAATTCCGGGAACTCACTGGCGATTACCATCCATCACACCAGTCCGAAGAATCTCATAGGTGTAAGCATCCGTGGAGAAACCCCATCCACCAAAGCTGAGAATTCGTTTGATGCCGGTAAGATTGAGCAAACCATTGAACTGATCTTGATCACCGCTGACGTCGACTTGAAAGTCCGTCGTGATGTTAGCAAAGCCCCAGTGGACATGGGTATAGTAGTCATTCCCCTGAAACTTTGAGATATCCATGTTCAAACACGGGCGATCCAAGTTCCAGCTTTCAAAGTAACCAATCCGTTTGATTGAGCTGGGTTTAACTGCATTGTTAGTGATGTTGGTGCCGCAGTTGGAGATGCAGCCGTTGGTTCCGTTCTTTGCCGTTCCTGGGGCCCTATTCAAGAAGACAGACTTAGACAAGGCCTTGTCAAGAAGGGCCAGAGGCAGAAAGGAGGAGGTTTCGCTTACCCAGTGGAAGCAGGATCATCGGTACAGAAGTCGGGGGTGATACCGCACTGGCCCCAGATGTCACAACAGGCATTAAGAGGACAGGGGTTCAGATTAGTCCAGTTGCTTGGAGCCATCCCGGCCGGCTGAGTGGTATTTGGAACCTAGTAATATTGTATGCATTGGCAATTTGGCCGATTGCTCACAGTATGCGCTCAAGGGAGTGCTAACCTGGGGTCCGCAGACCGCATTCTCCAAGGGCGATGGAAAGGGAGGGTTGCCTTCGCTCAGACAAATTCTCTGGTCGACCAGAAGATGTAAACAGCCGGCCCAGCCCCAGGTCTGTTTATTGAAGACGGATATGCTCGTCACATTCATCTGGTGTGCAGTGGCAATGGCTGCACATGAATCTCCCGATTCAACCGTATATGTGTAGCAAGTGCCGTTGGCATAGGGCTTGGGGGAGAAGTCTGGAAGCGACCCCGCTGAGCAACAGACATACTGGCCCACTTGGATGGAGTTACAGAAGTTGGATGTAGGGTTGTAGGCTTCCAGTTCGGCTTCGGTGATACCGCATCGCTCGGCCAGGCTCCAACAGCCATCCCCGGCGACGGCCTGAGTGTAGCTGCAGGTGCTGGCCACCGTCCCGCAAACGAGAGAAGAAACAATCACCAGGATGGAAAGGAAAGACATGATGATGAAGGAGTGGCAGCGTGGTGAGGAACATCAAGGGGGAAGAGTTGGTGAGAGAAGTCGACTTTATAGACCCGATCGGCCACGGAGCAATGGTTCATCTAGCCCTTACTCCCTTGAAGACTGACTCGGACCTCGTCCGGAAGAAAGGCACAGGATTGCGGAGTATAGGATTCGACTGCGCCAATCCCGATCCCGCACTTGGATAGCGCGAGGCTAAAGGTGAGCGCTAATTCTCAGGCCTCCCACTATCTAGATAGGTTCCTGCAGCATCGCCCTGGCTACCTAGGTCGTCGAGGCCGTCGAGGTCTTGGTCCATCCTCAATGCAGTAACCAGCCCCGACATTGAGATGGCTGCCTGAGAATTCTCCCCACTCGAGGGAAACTACGCAGAGATATCCCTGTATATCCCTCATACCTATACATCGAGAAACCAGGGAAGGATTGGCCCCAAGGAGTCGGGCTCATTTACTCTCCTCCGAGAATTGGGAAATCTAGGAGAAATAGCCTCGGCCAGGTTCCGCGATGACCGGCCAGGCTTCTGTCTATATAGCCTCTAGTGGCTGGCTCGATACCTACGGCCTTGAGAACCCCGTCTTCCTCGCCTCTTGTCACTCTTTGACTTGTTGAACCTATCTCGCAATCATGAGGCTCGTTGCTATCTGCCTTTCCCTGTGCCTTCTGGTCCCCTCGGTGCTGGGCAATGTCCTGGCCGGGCCGTATCAGGTATGAGACTACCTTCCCCTGGGAGCAATCACCTCTGGGAAAACATGGCCGCAGCTAATGTTGTTTTCACAGAGTCTCTTGTATTGGTACGCTTACCGCATCGACATTATGGCCAATGACCCTGCGACAAGGGTGATTGCAGTTGGCTGTGACGGCACGGGCCCCGGAAATACATGCTACTTCGATGAGTTCCTCAGGTACATTCAAAAGACAGGCAAGAAAACCAAAGCATGGACGGGATCCACCACTGTCGGAGAAGACTTGACTCCGAACGTGCTGGCCACAGCTGAAGAGCTGGCCACGGGTGGAGTGGCCAAAACTCCGTCGCGATACAGTAACACCGCCGATGTGACCAAGCTGTGCAAAGCACTCAAGAATAAAGGGCCAGTGAACTACGACACACTGATGACAACAGTTGTGGATAGCATCCAAAGTTCCCGCGCCAAAGTCGCCTCAAGCACCGAGGTCAACATTGACACAGAGCTTAATGGTGCTCGCGAGGCATTAACCATAACTCATAAAGCACGTGTGGCCGACAACGCGGCAGCTATAATCAAGGGTGCCAATCAAATTCTCAAGGGGCGTGGCATAAAATGGGTGCGCAAGACAGATGGTCCGACCAATGCATTGATCACTTGCTAACTGGAATTTGAGCCAGACTGTTACACCGAAAATACACCCAGCTTCGGCAGGGACCCCATTCGAGTGGGAGGAAATTGACACAGAGGCGACAGTGAAAGCCCATGAAGACGCGACGCCGAAAGTCATCAACGCTATCGAGACATATATCAAAACATATGGGACTAAAGGTGGCAATGACGCAAGTCATTTAACCGCTGCTGACGTGGCTCAAAAGGGTGAGAGTCGTCTCAACGGTGATCCGAAATGCTGATCATACTATGTCCTCAACAGCACACCCCAGTGGGCGCTTCTAGAGCAAATAGTCCGAACAAGCTGGAAGAGGTGTTGATGGAATGACAGGGGGCGAGGATATAAGGATTGTATCATATGGTACGCGTGGTGGCAGTATATTCCAAGAGGCATTGCCTGATTGATGGCGGAACTGACCATATCTATAATTCTATCATTAGGTGGTGTTGATTCAAGGGTTGAGTTGTTTCAACCTGTGTGCACAAATCAAGCTTTCAGTTCAGTCAGATATTGTCGCGATTGGTATCCATTCGAAGCAGACTCGTCAAGGAGGTGGAGGCGAGCGACGCCTTTTAATCTTGCACATGCAGAGTCGAAACATAATAGCGGGGCGTAATCTTAGGAATAACTTATCGTTCATGGATCCATATTTTTCGAGAATAGACGTTTTCATCTGCCGTGTCACCAAATCGGTAGAGTCTCGGTGGAGGTCCACTGGGATATGATTCTCATCATGGCACTTGGCCGCAAAGTCAAAAAACTGATCAATCTGCACTTCATTGGCTATATCAAGAATTTGAACTGGTGCATCGCCCAGTAGACCGAAAAGACCCGACTGAGCCGCAGCTCTGGCGTTAGTATGGATAACCACTATCCGTACAACCACTTTCCAGCTCTGTAGACAGGTCAGGATCTCCAGCCTGCGTTGTAGGGATGGATCACCATGCCACGTGGTAAGATAATCAAGCATCAAAGATGCACCCCGTGGCATTCTGTCTCCTAGCCACGCAAGACACTTCAAAGGACAACCGAATGATATCGGGAAATCGAGCTGATACCAGGGGTTCCAGTTGAGATGAATTGAATCTCGAGTCTGGTCAATCCAGCCAGAAGAAATTGTATTTCCGGCTTCCCACTGTGCGTCTTCGGGCATTTCGTCGGGGAAAGAATCAAATACTCTTCCAGTTTCAAAGGCAACAGCCCGTGATTCACGACAGACTTGAGCTAGCAGTGGCGGACAGGCATTGATCAGTGATGAAGTACCCAGAGGACATGAGGTTTTCACAACAGAGACCATGTCTTTATAATCTTCAAAGTATACAGGAACATCTAACTCAGCGACTCGCTGTGGCAGACAGTAACGCCAGATTACGAGCCGTAGCTCAGCTGGGAGCTTGAGAAACAGATGGAAATAGGGCGCGGAGCCTGGGATTGTAGGCGTGGCCATAGTAGAGCTGTACGTAAGGTACGTCAAGGAGGCGTGAGAAGAATCTGGAAACCCTTCCAACTGCTGATGGGCAAGAGTGGAGGGAAATGATGAATCATATGAGAGAGAGAGAGAGAGAGAGAGAGAGAGAACCCCGTCACGTGTGACTGTTGGATCACATGATCATATGCCTGAAGAGCTCACCCAAATACTAGGCAGCACTGTTCCCAAGCAGGCCCCTTTGGGAATAGTAGTACTATACGAGTTAAAGTGGGGAGACTCGGAATTACTTCCCTGAATTGCACGCGGGAGGAAATTAGATCGCAGAGTGGGTCCGCACGGATATCCCCGTAACAGTGGGTCATGACTGACTGGTTATGATTTATGAACTGGTTTACCAGAAATATTTAATTTCGGTTTGCATTATCGATGATTCCAAACAGAATGAATAAATGAAGGCCTAATATTCTCTCATGTTGTAGGCAATACTAAAGATATCTAGACATTTATATACATGTGATATGCTGGCACGTATTGTACAAACCTAGTATGCAACTGTTACATACTACAGTTGCTAGGTTTGTGTATCCTTTGGAACAGCCAATGGATACCACTTCCCAGTGTTATACTGTTGGATGTAGATCCAGTAGCATCTACAGATATAAAGGGAAGCCTTGTCCTGCGCCACGCATCAGGAATATCAGTCCACTCATCCCACCGTCAAAGTCACCGACGAGGAGGGTGTGTAGGCTATGGTGGATTTTGTTGTCAAGAAGATCGGGCTCTTGGATTATGCAGTGAATGAGAGAGTCACATCCAACTTTCCATCTTTTTTTTTCTTTTGTGCACTAAAGACCCATTGAAACCTGATTATTATTAACAAATACCACCCAACCTAGATTGACAACGGCATCCACACCTTCCTCGCCGACACCAATATCGATATATTTGATAACGTCCAGACTGTCAACGCCCGAGGCATGTTCCTCTGCTGCCGCGCCCAAGTCGCAGCCATGTAGAAGCAGACCTCACGGTCGTATACCAGCCGTACTAGCACGCGGGATATCAGTCATGACGCAATTTTGAACGTCTGTTCAGCCAATTCTCTCGCTGGACTGGCCGGGAAAGGCCCCTATGTCAATCCTCCAAGCATGCGTGTATGGCGGTGACCAAGATGACAGGGGTGTTTTATTTTCCTTTATCTTTATTTTACTCCGCCTTGCCTATGCTCTTTGCCATAATGAATTCCCCTCTGATACATACATACAGGCTTGGACCACTTTGCCGAAGGCATTCGCTGCAACGCCGTCTGCCCCACCTGGGTACGCACCCCGCTCCTTGACAGCGAACTCGAACGCAACCCCCATGTCCGGGCGGAGGGCGAGGAGGTCGGTGATACAATTGTGTATTTGCTGAGTCCGTCGGCGAGTTATATTAATGCGACAAGTCTATTGTTGGATGCGGCTGTTACTGCGACGTTGCGGTTGCATTGAATTGGTCCTTGGGTTAATGGAGAGTGGAATTACTTTGTCCGTATTGTTGACAGAATTGAGCTTTCCAAGAAAACCCATTTGATACTATATGAGTATCTGTTAATGGGCTCTCTAAGACTCTTGGTTCGTTCAATTAGCAGCTCTTTATGGGATTGGCTCTATTTGATCATATTTGCTGATTATCTTCACCAATATAGATAGGTTTATCTGAAAAGTTCTGGATCCATACCCCCATAACCCTCATTTACACGCTTCCATCCCCTCACTCGTTGAAATATAACCTCGAAACGTTACCAACGAGAACGTGCACTTAACACAACCTTAAATCTGCATTCTCTAGTATCATGCATGCCACAAACATCAGGCAACAATATACAGTCCATGAGTTAGAAGATTGAAACATGCAAGTAATACTCCCACTATCTACTTTGCAGCACTTCCATATGATGTGTGTGAAAAGGAATGTGAGGATCTGACGTTCAAGTGTCAGAAAGCCCAATCCTTAATTCACATACCCTCGTTAATATCCCATCCCTCCTCCCCCAACCAGCCTCCAGGAAACCCGAGTCGAATAGCACCACCCTGGTCTTACTGCGCATCATTGAAAGCACTTGCTGCAAGCACGTATAAGAGATCAGCGACATTGATGTATGCAGTATGTTGTGCGCCACTGTGGAGGTCCATCAACATTCTTGACACAACAGCGGCAGTATACATATTGCTTCTGTGGCGCCGAGGGTAGCATCACATCTCAAGGTATGCTTCGATTCTTTGGCCCATGCAAGTAGAATCGTCTGATCATTTTAACTCAAGCTCTTTCGCGCCCTGCGATAGTAGGAGTGTGTTTCAAGCTGTCCAGAGTGATCCACGTGTCCTCCGTGAGCGATCAGTGAGACTTGCAAAACATTTCACCACAACGATCCGCTACTACCGACTAGGATAGGAATGATTGGTGATAGGTGGATAAATTTCAAAAACACCAAAACGCGTTTTTTCCTTATGGCGGCTATCGTCCGCCGTAGGTGGATGGAAGTGTGGCTCGGATGCTTCGGAAGGATTCGTGTTCCTTGATCCTTTCCGTTGTTGGGGCCTTTGTTCCGACTTCATTGTTCCATTGTATGGATGATGATGTCATTCGGGAAGGAAGGGCGGATAGCGATACCGATAAAGAGGATTAATTATATACGCTGACTCATAAAGATACATGCAAATAACAGACAAAAGAATGGGAATCGAAAGAAAAAAAAAAAAACAGAAAGACAGATCTACTGGTCCTTCTTTCCCCCCGCAAATTCCAACCCTGTCAACTCGCCATGCTGCGCAAACCACACATCCTGCAGATAATTTCCCCGTGGCAGCCACGGCCCCCGATCGCCGGCCTTCGGCAATGCGTCCGCAGCCCGGGTGATATATGTCGAGTTCAGGTTGAGCAGACGACGCGGCTGCACCGTCGTGGCCTCGTCGCCCTGGAAGCGCGGCACTGCCGATGGGGCGCTTCGCCGGTCCATCTCGCCTAGCAACCGGCACAGGAACAGCGCAGTAGCATCGGCGCCCAGGGTCCATGACGCGTTGGTATATCCGATCACAAAGGCCGCGTTGGGCATATCCTGCACCATCATGCCGTGCCAGAGGTATTTGTCCGGGAGGTGTACGGGAATGCCGTCGACGGTGACAGAGGCGCCGCCCGCGATCTGAAGACGCAGGCCCGTGGCCGTCACGATTAGGTCGGCCGGAAGGGTCTCGCCCGAGGTGAGCTCGACGCCAGTCTCGGTGACGGTGCGGATGGTATCGGTCTTAACATCGGCATGGCCAGTGTGCAGCGAGCGGAAGAAGTCGCCGTCGGGACACACGCAGAGACGCTGATCCCACGGACCGTACCGCGGTTCGAAGTGAGGGGAAAACGGAACCGAGTCGGGCAGTTGGCGCGTCACCGACAGCCGCAATAGGAATCGCGCGGCGCCAGGGAAGGTCTGGCAAAAGCAGTAGAACAGCCACGAGCTGATGAACCAGTTCAAGCGTTGGAAACGGCGGAAGACGCCCGAGGGCAGCAGATAGCTCAACCACGATTTGTTTCGGTTGGGGAGCGACAGAATGTACGTCGGACTGCGCTGCAGCATCGTGACCCGGGCGGCTTTTTCGGCCAGCTTGGGCAGCAGGGTGATCGCTGTGGCACCGCTGCCGATTAGGACAATGTTCTTGTCGGAGTAGTCCAGGTCCTCGGGCCAGAACTGCGGGTGGATGACATCCCCCGTGAAGCGCGATAGGTTGGGGATGTCGGCCTGCAGGGGCTGGGTGTAGTCGTAATATCCCGTGCCAAAGATGAGGAAGCGCGCCGTCAACGGACGCGACTGGCCATAATGGTCGACGGCCAGCGACCAGAGCTGTTCCTCCGAGGACCAGTCGGCACCCAGCAGGCGGTGCTGGTACCGGATGTGCTGGTCGATGCCATGCTTGGCCGTGGCCCGGTGCAAATACGACACGATCGAGGGGCCCTCGGCAATGGGATTACTGCGGTCCCAGGGGAACCACGAGAATCCAAAGGTGAAGAGATCTGAGTCGGAGCGAATGCCAGGGTACTTGAAGAGATCCCAAGTGCCACCGAGTGTGTCACGAGCCTCGATGATGGCGTAGCGATAGTTGGGAAACTGCGACTGCACGCGATAGGCCGCGTTGATGCCGGAGATACCGGCGCCCACGATGAGCACGTCAAGAGGTTCAGAATTAACATCCATGATGATATACAGGGGAAGATGGGGGATGTGGTGCCTCTAGTGGTGTCCCAGACGACATTTATAGATTCAAGGCAAGACCGGCCGTACAGCTCACATGGCCTCGGCAGGGCCTGAATTGCGTCCGAGGCAGATGATCGTATCATCGTGGGCTGCAACGGCCTGTAACGAACGGCCTGCAAATTGTGCTGCAGCTTCAGAATTGGACCCTTGCTCGACCCGCAAAATGGATCGGGGGATCGACAGCCCATCGCTCCCCAAAACGGCAACCCTTGCGACTCACATGTTTCTGATCGGCCTCTGGGATCGGTGGCCCTCCCCGGCTGTAGGACAGTGTCTCGTGAAGATGCCAGTTAGATAAGTCCCTGTTCGGCCAGGGTTGCACGGCGGGGATCTGCCCTGAAGCACAACGGCATTATTGTCCTCCATCATGATTCAATCCCGCGCCATCTCGCTTTCTCTGGCGGAAAAACTCGATTTTGTGCCCGCCCTGGCCTCAATCGTCCTGACCATCCTTCGGGCTACATTAACCTCACTCTGGCGCTCCGCTGCTTATCCCAAAACCCTGGTGCTGCACATTGGCTATGCAGCGTTTCGCAAGGCGACGACACGCTTGACAGTGGCCCAGATGCAGTCCGTTCACCCCGTGCTACCCTAATCACCACCAAGACACCACTGACACATCGCAGATATGCTTTGCCTACCACCAACAAAAACTATGAGCGTTACGTGCGGAAGCACAAGCTGCCGTGCAAGACGGTTGACCTTGGCGACGGCGCCCTGGGCCATTGGATCGGTGACCAAACGGCCGACAATGTGTTGATCTGGTACCACGGTATGTCAGCCCCTTGGAATGCAGGCATCGAGCACTAACAAAAGAAATAGGCGGTGGCTTTGCCCTCCCGGCCAATGTCGGCTACTTCAAATTCTTCACCAGGCTCATCAACACCATGGCCGCGTCCAACAAATCCCTCGCCGTCTTCACCCTCACCTACACCCTGGCTCCCCAGGCCAGCTATCCCACCCAGCTCCGCCAAGCCGTCTCTGCCCTGCGCCATGTTCTCGATAAGACCAACCACAGCCCATCGCATGTTGCGCTTGGAGGCGACTCCGCGGGAGGCAACCTCGTTGGCGGAGTGCTTTCCCACCTGGCGCATCCACACCCGGAGATCGCCTCCATAACACTCTCGGGGAACCTGCTGGGGGCGGTAATGATCGCGCCCTGGACGAGCATGGAGACCAACTACACAGACCAGGTTATCGACTCGCGCGGGGATCTGATCACCCCGGCGGTGGCAGGACCCTGGGCGAAGGCTTATCTGGGCACAGCACGGCGCGACTATTATACAGACTTGTCGACGGCGCCGACAGACTGGTTCACCTCATTTCCGGTGGAGCGGGTGCTGGTATGTGGCGGGGGGAGCGAGATTCTGTTACCGGTCATCCGCGACTTTGTGGACAAGTTCTCGGCCGGGTTTGAGCGGGTGGAACTGTGTGTGGGTGAGGGTGAGGGCCATGTGGCGCCTATCTATAACATGTATATCGGGGATCGGGATGAGACGGTACAAGGGAAGCGAGTGGTAAGTTGGTTGCGGGAGGTGCTGTGATGTAGATATTCGTGGTGTCGGATTTGGCGTATATAGGCTGGTTGGGGTGTTTGATACATATGATATGTTTGATTAGTGTGTTTGTATAGTGAATATATAGTATCACTTATGCAAAAAGTGAATGTGAATACAAACATGGCCAAATCAGCCAAACACCTTTGATTCTCTATTTTACTTAAGGATACCTCCTATCTTCCCACACAGCAGATCGCCCAGAATCCCACCCAGAGCAAGACAGGCTATCACAGCCACAGATGGTATATAATCTTCAAATGCGCACACATTGCAATTAAATAAGTCCATTAAAATCATGCTAACATACAAATACATCAGAACTAGGTATCACTGCTTCTGCTGCCACTCCCGCAAATGCAGCAAATCCGCCGATGCCAGCGCCCTCACCCGCTCTTGCATCCACGTCGGAAATGCCCGCACCAGACTGGCCACCCAGTACCTCTCTGGCAGGATGACTTGCCCACTCTTCCCAGACAAAATCTGCTTCGCAATGGCATTTCCTACCCGCTCGACCGTCAAGACCGGCTGCTTGAACTCGTTGCCCGCGTCCGTTAATTGCTGGATCATGGGCGTACGCACCCAAAATGGGTGAACCACACTGAAACCGTTAGCACATCACCCTTTCCATACCCAGCGGCTTTCGAAGAATAACAGAAATTAGCTCACCTAGTCTTCACTCCCGTCGTCTTAAACCAATACTTCAACTCCTGCCCTAGCCCCTCATGGAACGCCAACGCACTCGCCTTCGAACAACAGTAATCAATCATCTCCCCCAACGCCACAAAACTGGCCATACTCGCCACTGTCACCACATGGCCGTGGTTGCGCTCGATCATGGCGGGGAGGAACTCCCGCACCGTTATGAAATGCGAAATTGTATTGACCTCGAACGTCTGTCGGATCTTGGCCTCGGGTTCCTCCAAGATGGTTCCATCATGGCCCACCCCTGCGTTGTTGACCAGCACTGTAGGATGACCATGCTCGGAGCGGATCTGCTCGGCCACGGGGTGGAGGGCGGTGGAGGAGGTGATGTCGGCTTTGTAGAAGGTTACATTGGGAGCTATACTGTCAGTAAGTGGCTAAGGTAAATGATAAGGGGAGCATACGGAGCTTGAAGGAGGGTTCTTGAATATCCAGGATGATGACTCGGGCGCCCTGGCTGGACAACTCAGTCATGATCTGCTTGCCAATACCGCTACATCCACCTGTCACGAGAACCAGCTCGCGATTATTGTTCCAAGTCCGGCTGCCCAAATTGTTAAGCGACAGGGTGTTGAGTACGCGGTTGGTCTGGCGCAGCGCAGTGAGTGCCAGCACAGCACCGATAGCTTTGGGGACGAGTGGGTGCAATAGCGCCTGCTGGGCCGGGGGCGGTAGGCTGGCCACGGCAGTTTGGGTCCATTCGTGGACGACGGCGGGGGAAAGAAACGACATTATGGTGTTGATGATAGTGTTTGAACAAAGTACCGACCATTGATGCACGTCTACCGTCGTCGTTGCTATATATGGGCTGCATATATGACATGCAACCGAGGCTCATATGAGAACGACACATTTATGAGATCACCCCGGAATGGGAAATCGTTGCGATGAGGGTCTTAAAGTTTCGGGCAGTTGAATTGCGGAGATGCGATCCACTGGCTCAGTTTTTGCGCGCCGATCCCGTGGACGATCCAGGCTGGGACACATGTGATGCTACGGTTACAGTGATCTAAGGGGCTAAGCTTGATCTGCCTGTTTGCTTCTGCCCCTCGTATCAGATTGCTGCTGTCGGAGGGGTTAGGGTTGCCAGCAGCCCATGTGCCAAGTGCCAGCCGAGGCAACCCTCATTAGGGCCAGTCGATCGCTCCCTGATCCTCGCTGCTCATCTAAAACGAGACTCTCATTTCGACTCCTGAGCCATGTCTGTCCTACCTTCTGTATCACCACGCCACCATGGACTCTGGGCTTGTGCTGCTGTCCGTTGCCTTGGTGGAGGCCTATCTCCTGCAGCGCAGCTTGCTGCCCGACTGGGCATTTCGCAGTGTGACTGTTTTATCGCTGGCGGGAAATCTAACCCTCCGATTGATCTGGGGATTGTTTGTCTATCCGTACTTTGTGACTCCGTTGCGTCATCTGCCCACTCTTCCGGTATGCCATGAATCTTCACGATGATACCGTCATGGGATCCTGCATATACTAACGATGTAGGGCAACCTCAACCACGGCCGCGTCCTCTTTGACGACCCTCGCGGTCGTCTCCCACTGCAATGGATGAAGACTATTCCCAACGATGGGCTCATTCACTTCCGCGATATCTTCAACCGGAGTTTCCTGTTGGCCACTAATCACCAGGCCATGCTTGACATTATGAGTACCAACACCTACGACTTTGAGAAGCCGTGGCGCACGCGCGAGTTTCTGGCGCGGATAATTGGATTCGGGCTGATTCTGTCCGAGGGCGGCGCGCACAAGAAGCAGCGACGGGCGCTCACTCCCTCGTTCAATGTGCGACATATCCGGGCGCTGTATGGACTGATGTGGTCGAAGACGGGGTTATTGATGGAAGAGCTAGAGAAGGAGATGGACTTGAATGAGGGGAAGGTGGAGATGAGTGTGTGGGCTAGGTATTCTCCTTAATTTCTTATTCTTATTCGTCTATGAATTCCCTCATACCTCTCACTAGCATTCAACCTCATATAATGCTAACCAAACAGCCGCCTGACCCTCGACATCATCGGCCCCGCCGCCATGGGCCGCGACTTTCGCTCTCTCCAAAATCCCGAGAACAAAGTAGCCGACAGCTTTCTTGCCATTCTCGAGCCTACGAGAGAAAAGATCGCCTTTCTGGCCATCAACGTGCTCCTCCCACAGTGGTTCGCGCGGCGTCTCCCGTGGCGACTCAACCATGTCATCGACACGGAGACGGGCTTCCTACGCGAGCTATGCAAGGACATCGTATTGGAGAAGAAGGCCTCTATCGTAGCGACACAAGCCACGGCCGCCGAGCTCGAGGCCGACATTCTCGGAACAATGATGCTAGGGGGAGATTTTACCGACGACGAACTAGTGGATCAGATGTTAACATTCCTCGCGGCTGGCGTAAGCCCTCCCTCCATCCCTTCCATCATCATCATCCTCTACGCAACACACAAATACTAAAACCCCGCACCAGCACGAAACAACAGCCAGCGCCTTCACCTGGGCCTGCTACCTGCTCACCCAGCACCCAGAATACCAACCTCTCCTCCGGGCCGAAATCCGCTCCCGCATCCCCAGCGGCACCTCGCCCATCACCCACTCCGACCTCGAATCCCTCCCCCTCCTCAACGGCATCGTCCAGGAAGTCCTCCGCCTCTACCCCACCGTCCCATTCACCCTGCGCGAATCCATCCGCGACACCACCGTCGCCGGCACGCACGTACCCCACGGCACTCGCGTCCTTCTCTGCCCGTACGCCATCAACCGCAGTCCACAATTCTGGGGGGCAGACGCGGACGTCTTCCGTCCGGAACGGTGGGTGGATACGGATGTGAGTGGGAATAAACTGGTGAATCAGCATGGAGGGGCGGGGACGAATTACGCCCAGATTACATTTCTGCATGGACAGAGGGCGTGTATAGGGAAGGATTTCGCGAAGGCGGAGTTGAGGTGTGCTCTTGCGGGTGTGTTGGGGAGATTTGAGATGGAGATGCAGGATCCGAAACAGGTTATTCATATTGCGGGGGCGGTGACTACCAAGCCGGTGGAGGGGATGCATTTGAGGGTGAGGAGGGTAGAAGGGTGGTGATTTTGATGTGGTATATATGATTTGAGTATATGACTGAACATTTCGAGCTAGGTAGTGCATGTCTGCTAGAGCGGTATATAACGACTTATGGGAATGACTTTTGTTTAAACCCGAACATGAGAGCTATAAACATCACTTTTACCGTCCATGTGCATGTGCATGTCCATGATGGTTATGACTATGCCCATGCAAATACTCACTCACCTTCCTCTTCTTCCCTCCCTCTTCCTCGTCCATCTCCATCTCAATCTCATCTTCATCCAACCCGGGCCAATCCTCCCACCCATCCTCCCAAATCTCCGCCATCATCTCCTGCTTCTCTCCGCGAGTTACTCCCTTCTTCCGCATAACACCCTCCCACCGCTTCATCTCACTATCATTCAATAGACATTCATCAAGCAGCTCCGTAATCGCCACCGTATCAATACCCTCCCCGATAAACACTATCTCCTGACGACGATCCCCCCATTCACCCTGAAAGTCGTCCGTGATGGACTTGCGCACGTCCGCGTCCTCTGGCCATGCTTCGTCGGGCAGTTCGGCGAACCACCCGCCGCCGCAGCCTAGGGTTAGCATGACGCCGGCTTGACTCCATTCGCCGAATTGATAGGGGCGGGTGGCTAGCCAGAAGAAGCCTTTGGAACGGAGGATGGGGTGGAGAATGGGGTGGGCGCGTTTGTTGGAGAGGATGGTTTCAGGGGTGGGTTGGTCGAGGTCGGGCATTTCTGAATCGGAATCGGAATCTGGATGTTCTTCTTCATCTTCTTCTTCCTCGTTGTCTTCGTCTTCGTTGTCATCATCGTCGTCGTCGTCGTCACCCCCGGCGTTTTGCAACAAAATAAACTTATCATACAACAACGCGAATAGCCTCCGCGGATGAAACGGTCTTCTAGCTGTATACACAAAGTTATTGATGCCGTACCTGTCCAGTTAGCAATCCTTCAATCCCAGATAAAGAGGACAGTACTTACTCCAATGTCTCTGGCTTGGGCGCCATCCGCACTCCATTCGCTGTCTCCACCTTGCCCATCTCATGCAAACTCCTCAACCAACCGGCACTACTAGCCGCACGCAAGAAATCAAACCTCTCTGTCCCCAACACCTCCCTCACATCAATCTTCGAATACCTACTCTCCAGCACCTTGGCCACGGGATTTAGTAATCCCACCAGGGTGCGTATCTTCTCTTTTGCCACAGAATCTACCATATCAATTTTATTAATAACAATCACATCCGCAAACTCAATCTGATCAACCATAAGATCGGAGATAGTCCGTTCGTCTTCGGGGATAATTTCCCCGGAGCCGTATCGATCGGAGAGGAATTCCGCTGTGTGGAGGTTATGGTGGAGGTTGAATGCGTCGAGGACGGTTACGGTCGTGTCGAGGGTTGTGAGGGTTGAAAGACCACCGGATTTTACACTACCCATCGTCCCCATTATCATTAGCATATACCCAAGCAATGGAACGAAGAAGGTGGCGGGGGAGACATACACATCCTCAACAACCTTCCTACTCTCCCCATCCAATCCCTCCAACCCTAACCCAGAATCACCCCCCGCTTCAAGCATAGCGGCACTAAACTCCGCCGTGAAGGTCTCGGCTACTTGCATGGGTTCACTGATCCCTGTGCTTTCTATGACCACGTACTCGACGCCATCTTGGGTGGTTAGACGGGCGAGTTCGGAGAGGAGATCGCCGCGGAGGGTGCAGCAGATGCACCCGTTTTGTAACTGGATGAGGGATTCTTTGGTGTGGGAGATGCTGTGATGGTGGGATTTGATGAGGGTGGCATCTATATTCAAACTTTTTTCTTCTGATTAGCTTATACTGCGGGAATGGGGAGGTAGAGGAATATAGTTTGGCTCTCTGCTTCTGATGGGGCATAGAGGGATCT
Organism: Aspergillus sclerotioniger CBS 115572; assembly: GCF_003184525.1. Taxonomy (NCBI): domain Eukaryota; kingdom Fungi; phylum Ascomycota; class Eurotiomycetes; order Eurotiales; family Aspergillaceae; genus Aspergillus; species Aspergillus sclerotioniger. The sequence continues at coordinate 95,246 of NW_020291047.1, forward strand.
TCAAACATTTGAAAAAAAGAGAGAAAGATGGTGGAAAGTACCTGCTCATATCATTCACAATAACTGCAATTCGTAACCCATGATCCCCTGACTGGAGGATATGTTCTAGTAGAGTGGTTTTTCCACTTCCCTATTCCATTCTTACTTAGCCATCACCACCACCGTCACCTTATGACAAAGAAATGGAATGGAGTAAATACATACCAGAAACCCAGACAACAGAGTCACAGGTAACTTCTTCTTTTTCGTACCCTCCAATTCATCAGTAGTGGTTGGAGTTGGGTAAGTGAGGGATTCTCTGCCGGAGTCGATCATGTCTCTCTATTTTTCTGTGAAGAGGGAAGAAATTGATAAAGGGATTAGAAGGCATAATCTGACTGCTTTGGATATTGAGTCTGGATATTGTTTATATAGTCTCGACCACCAAGGTATGAGTATTTATCATCAGGGGTGTGATTGGTGATGATGGGGATGGGGGGATCCCAGGGTCCCTGTCTGCAAGGTGCGTGACAGCAAGGTACCCACCACTAGTACTGATTCCGGGGAGGT